>NW_017307609.1:222524-229718 GCF_000935625.1 Nanorana parkeri
TTCCACGCCTTTTGCCCGCCAAATTTTTTTTTTTTTTTTTTTTTTTTTTTTTTTTTTTTTTTTTTTTTTTTTCTTGGCTGCCATTTTTGTATTTTGATACTTTACTCTGCTACTTCCTTGTTTTGTATTACTGTGACTTGGATTAGTCCTTCTATGCTCATTGGATAGAATTGATGTTGATTGTCCTGTGAGCAGATTGGAGACATAACATGAAAGCTTCATTGCTCAATTAAAGTGACCAAAAACTCACTTTTTTTCACTTTTTTCTCTCCTTGTTTCCTTTCCATGATCCTGCTTTCATTTCTAATTTTAGATTGAAATCTTGCCTTTATTTTTAATTTATGAGTTCTGCGGCTGGTTACAACTCCCTCCGCCCCCTCTCATCACGGAGTGTCACCTCTATATAACAGAGGGCCACTGCCTCTTCACTCATTGAAAAATCTTTCTCTCTCTCCTTCTGCTTCTGTGACAGGCTGCTCATACCTCATTGCTGTGCTCTCCCTCTGCTTCTGTGCAAGGCTACCTTTTCTCCCCCTTCTCCACAGGCAAGCTTTGTGTAACAGTGAGCAGGGAGATTACACTTTCTCCCAGCTATCAGATGTTTGTAGGCTCACATGCTGTGCCATAAAATAAGAGAGATGGCAAGCATTGAAAGAGATTATATATATATATATATTACACTTTATATATAAACACTTGTTGTAAAGTGTTGAAAATTTTTAAATATGATTTTTTTTTTTTTACTATAATAGACAAGGTACTTTAGAGTTTTTAGAATGTCAGCAATAGCATCCCACCAATTTCTCTCATGACCAGTTTATTTCAACTATTTTGTGACCAGAATTCTAGATGCCTAAGCCAAATTTTGCAGCATCAGCATGCCTTGTTTAACTTGATTACTTGCACTTTTGACTGACTCGCTACCTCTGCTGGACGTCTGTTCCAATCATCACCTACTTTATAAAGGTGCCCATACACCTGACGATTATTGTACGTTAATCGCGGGTGATCCCACGATCGTACGATAATCGGCAGGCGTATGGGCAGCGTGCAACAGCTTCTACTGTAAGGTCGCACTACTTTTGTCTTTTGAGCACGCTGGGAAACCTGCCGAAAATGGTACTCTTTTCGGTAGGTAGGTGGCGTGCTCGGAAGTCAAATGCCGCACGGGCCAGTGTGCGCAAGCGCACACTGCCCGCTCAGCACTGCAATTGGCGGGGAGGGCTTGGGATGATCGCAAGTACGATCTGCCTGTCCAAGATGGGCAGATCATATGACATTTTTCAAAATACCAGCATTGGTTAAAATTATTTATTGCGTTGCCAACCAAGAAAGAACAACATTTGTTTTGATGTGTAGAAAGGCAATAGAAGAAGGGATCAAAGCCAGGTCTGAAATGCTAATCAATTTACTGAAAAATTTAAATAAAGTATGCAGCAATACGTAGAGGGAAAATACGGGAATGACTCCAGAGGATAGAATTGTTTAAAGCGTATGTCAAGGCAAAGTAAAAAAATTAATAAATCCCAATCATCTTCCGCACATTGCTTGGTACGTAGTAAAAGGACTCTCTGCTCAAGATTCTCATCTGCAGTCCTCTTGCCTCACTCTTTTTAATGGTGGGACTCTCATCCATCCATGTCCAATGTGGTATAAGGGTGCTATGTATTTAGGTCACCCTATTTTACCCCAAAAAAAAAGTGGGGGAGGGGTCTCCAGGAATGTTAAGTGCTTTCCTTAACCCTTCTTATGTATCCAGGTTTTACTTGATAGTGGAGTCTCCTTTTTACCTCCCAGAGGTGATTTGAATTAACTGCCTCTCGCATGTATTTGACCTTCCTGACTGCACTAATTACAACCTCCAGGCTGTTTGCTGCAAGCTCCAGATTGTGCTATTTCACCTCCACTTTGTCGAAGGGTGCCTTACAATCATCGTTCAATTTTATTTATCCCGCCATCGCACCCTCATTCAATTGCAGCTCAAATACCCCATCCTGCACAGATCAATGTGGATTTCGATTTTCGTTCGTTAGCAACACTAACTGGCCGAATTTCGTCGATCAACAGAACAAATTTTTGTATGCGCATGTGCAGTTTTCCTGTTGCGTTTTTTGTTGCACAAAAACACCACTAATCCATCGATTTTCGTCCGTTTTGCCAAAAAGTTTTCTAGTCTTTGTTCGGCCAAATTCAGCCAGTTGTACAGTAATTGCGATCGTGCACTTCCCATCAACTGGCTGATTATCGTTTGAAAATGCGATCACGTTTGTTTTTCGCACGATAATCGCAAGGTGTATGGGCACCGTTTATAAGATTTATAATCCCTCTAGATCAAGGATTTTTTCAAGCTTCTCTGCCCATGGTTGAGGGCCTTATTAGCTGAAATTCTATGGCCTTCTTTCACGTGGGAATGGGCAGTGTAAGGGCTGCATGCAGATATCCTTGCAATATACCTGCACTGCAAAGGAAATTTGGCTTTTATGGCATGTCTGTCGCTTTAGCACAGTTCTGTCTTTATGACCTAAGGTATTTTTTTTTTCACATCATATGCCATGCTTAATGTGTGCTGTAATGAATTTTGTACTATTCATGGCATGCATGTCACATTGTGTCTGTATGCGACTCATATGCTTACTCTCTTGCCAGGACCTCAGTATATTCAGGACCGGTTTGGAACTGACAAGGAGGACCATCCTTATGGAGGTGTATACATGAACTGAGGCATGAAAGGAGACCCAAATGCCAAAGAAAGGAAGTTGGGAATAATTGGCCTTCTTAAAGTGGACCTTTACCCCCTTTGACTAAAAATCAGCATAAAGCTCTGCTTACTGATTTAAAATCATTATTCCATTCATTCGTTAAACAAACTTGTTTTTCATTTACTTATAAAACGTTTATCTACTGCCTGGTCCAGTTCTGGCACAAATGATGTAATCATGCCCAAGCATTGCATCCTGGGAAGGTTACATCAGCAGTGCATTGCTGGGAAATCTAATTTGTAATCTCATGACATCTCAGGGAAAGGCCATTTCCTCACTTGAGATGTGCATGGTCACATGTCCCAAGATCCGCTGTGCCCGGTGCGGCCGGGACCGGCACGGCTCCTCTGTCACTGGAGATCAAAGGGAGATCCGTACACGAGCTCCCTCCAATCTCCTCTCCGGTGTCAGAAAGGCAGGAAGTGATGCATATTACATCACTTCCGCATTCTGCTGTCACTCTCCAGCTTCAGAAGCTGGTGAAGCAGATCTCTGCTTAATCAGCTTCCCTGTGAGTCCCTAGGTGACAGGTGTCTTGGAGACCCCTGGTGTCTCCATAAGGAGGACCTGTCATGTAAATTGGCGATCACATAGGGAGCTTCTTAGCCCCCTATGTGATAGCAATAAAGTTAAAGGATATTTAGCAAGCAGTAGATATATGTAAAAAAAAAAAACCCCGCTCAAACAGCAGTTTCGACTCACCTGTGTTCCGTGTGCGGTCCCGTGCGAAAATAAATGTTTAGAGCGGCCGCAAAGGATCTTGGGGCGCGTGCATGCGCAGTTCTCATTTTCGGCCGGGACTCGACGAGGGATGCAAGGTAAGTCTATGGACGCGTGCACCCGCATGCAGACACCGCTGGATCGGAGGGACAGCGCTGAATCGGAGAGCCGCCGCACCGCTGGAGAGAAGGCTGAAAACATCAGGAAAGAGGAAGATCGGAAAAAGAGACATAATTAGGGAAGGAGGGAACATTTTTCTTTGCCTATAATGTCACTTTAAGTGTAAAAAAAAATGATAAAAAAATGAAAGCATAAATATTTTTTTTTTTTTTTTTTTAAAACACATTTTTAAAGTCCCCTGGCCCCCCACATACGCAAACATGCGTTGAGTGTGCCTACTTTTGAAAGCTATGATTGCGCCTATTGTGCCGAACACGTTAAATATAGTCGTGAACGTTGGAGTGTGAGCAATAATTTTAGGGCCATTCATCACTGATGCCATTAATGTGATGAAAAGTGTTTAAAGCTTCGCCTATGGGCATTTTTCGGTGTGGTAATTTTTTTGTGATTTTTGCGGGCGCGATCAATTTTGAAATATAAAAGACGTGATCCCTTCTTTTATATTTTACCAAAAATATGGGTAAGAATAAATGTTTTTTAACATAGGGAAAAACAAATTTGCAAGGCTATAATCCGGTCATGCTGATTGGTGAAATTTTTGACTGGCTGGTGAGACGCCCTAAAATTTTTCAAGCCCTGGTCATTACTAAACATTTCTAAAGGGTGTCTTTGTTGTCATTTTGAAGATATGGGTAAAGTTCCTTTTTTTTTTTTTTAAAGCATATTTAAACCCAAAAGCAATAATAGAATATATCGCTCTTTAGCAATTCTTTGATGTGGTGGCTGCGTCCCCCCCCCCTCTATTTTCACCTTGATCAGCAAGTTTATACATTTTCAACTTTCTTTAACAGACCAAGCTATGCAATAAAACTGGCAGATAGAGGGTTTAGACAAACCATTTAAAGAAGAACTCCGAAAAATATAAAAATTAACCTTTGCAGTGGTGCTACCCCAACACTGTAAAGGGTACATGATAATTTAATCCTCCCATTTTTTACATCACATGCAGTAGATATATATGCAAAAACCATTAAAAAAAAAAGTTAAAAAAGGGGTTTTAACTTACCTGTGTCTCCGCCACACACTCCCGTTCGAAGAGGAGAGACACAAGTTAAGTCAATGCACGTAGCATGCACCTGCACAGACTTCGTGGGACAGGAAGTGCCAGGAGGAGAGAGGAGTCAGTGCTGGATCTGACACCGGCACCAGCGCTACAGGGACTCCTGAAAACGACTGGAAATAAGATGATGATCGGATCAAGAGGCATCATTTAAGGCAAGTCCTTACACTAGCATTGGGGGAGGGGGGACTTTAGCCCTTACTGTCACTTTAACTGCTCATTTTGGTCTAGGGGGTAATATAAAGAAAATATACTCACCTTATCCTTGGTCCCACTTGGCTCCTAGACCGGTCCCCACATCCTCCTTTTCCCTGGGCCCGCCGGTGTAAGGACCCGTGACGAGTGAGAATGCCAAAGAACATTCCATCACCAGAGCAGAGGTGGCGAGAGGTAAGCGCTCACTTCTGCAAGACTGAGAATGAGAGCCCCACTGCAATGGTTAATTCTGACATTTCCTGGAGTTCTTCTTTAACCACTTAAAAACCAGGTGTTTACACCCCCTTCATGGCCAGGCCATTTATTCAGTCATGCAACGCTGTACTGAAATACATTTTATACCACTTTATGGGGGACAGATAGGGCTTTTGCTTGGTGGTATTTAATCACTACAGTGTTTTTTATTTTTTGGTATATTAAGGAAAAATTACCGAAAATGTAGGAAAAAAGAACAGGTTTTTGTTACAATGGTAGAATACATTTATTATTGGCCAGAAGGAAGCTCAGACTGTCATCAGCTTCTCCTTACAGGCTGTAATTGGCTATCTGACACACCTGACACAGACCGCTGCAGCCGATTACAGCCTTTAAGGAGAAACTGCTGACAGTCTGTGAGTCTGCAGCAGGGAGAACGGGCACAGTTATTGCAGCGGCCGTAACAGATATGCAAGGAACGGGCTGACAAAAGCTAGGACACAATTTTTGGTTGCATTGGCGACCTGGCACCTGGGATTTGTCGAGCCCTGGGTTGGAATGTGCCTGTAGGTTTCATCATTCTCTGAGGTGTGGTTACTTTTAAAGGCGTAGAAAAATTGCCCTTCCCTTTATATCAGTAGAACTAAGGTTGTGCTCCAGTAAAAGCACATCAAAATTGATATTTGGAAATGTTTACTAGTGGTCAGTGATGAGTTGTGGTTTATCCTATTGTACTGCAAAGATAAGTGGATTTGAAAAGACAACAGGAAATTCGTGCAAGCAGTTTCCTGAAGATAATACCTGTGTGCAGATCCTTGTCAACAATGAAGATGGCAGATGTTCCTTGTCATAAAGGTGCAGCACAGAAATGAGCTTTATCTACGGAATGCAGTCACAGTAAAGTATTTTGGTATAAGAAAATATCTGGTAGTGCCATGCCGCAAGATGTTGAGATGTGAAAAGGTTTCCATTATACACCACTCGCCACTTTATTGGGTGCACCTTGCTAGTACCGGGTTGGACCCCCTTTTGCCTTCAGAACTGCTTTAATTCTTCGTGGCATAGATTCAACAAGGCGCTGGAAACATTCCTTAGAGATTTTGGTCCATATTGACATGATAGCATCACAGGCCCAAAGTGTTCCAAGAAAATATCCCCCACGCCATTACACCACCACCACCACCAGTCAGAACCGTTGATACAAGGCAGGATGGATCCAGGCTTTCATGTTTACGCCAAATTCTGACCCTACCACCTGAATGTTGCAGCTGAATTCGAGACTCATCAGACCAGGCAACGTTTTTCCAATCTTCTGTTGTTCAATTGTGCGAATGTTAGCCTCCGTTTCCTGTTCTTTTATCTTTCAGAGTATTTTATTAATTTTCCAAAGTACAATAAAACAATAAAAAAAGCACATGATGCACAATCAGTATAGCATACAATTGCATTACAGTTTCTTCCACATTAGCATAATCAAGTAGTAGGAGGGGATCACTAGAGGCCATACACACAATATATGAGTTCTGTACAACAGAACATATCTATCCACCTATTCGTGCCAATTTATCCCCCATCACTAAAATCAAAAATCAGAACAGTCTGAGAGGAATATCTGGCCTAGGGATCCGCCTATGTCTGAAGCAAACATTTGTTATGATCTCCTCCACATCTATATCAATAGAAGACTTTCTGTGCAGCAAGTACTAAACGGCTCACATGTGCGAGCATAAAGAAAAAAAAACAGACAAAAAGAGGAAAAGGAAATAGATACTAAAGGAAGCAAAACAGCTTAAGAGTCCGAAAAGAGTAGCTCCATCCCCAACCAAATATCCCAACATCTACTTAAACCTTAACCCCTTCGTGACGGGAGACGTACAGTGTACATCTTGTCACTTTGTGCCTATATGACTGGCCACGTACACTGTACGTGACGAGTTATATCAGGCTTTGTAATGCCGGTATTTGCTGATTCTCAGCATTTAACAGTCATTCATTAATGTCTCAGTATTGAGGCATTAATTAATGAAATAATTAAGCTTTTTGTAAAAACTTCTTCCTTTCATT
>NW_017307609.1:230516-249082 GCF_000935625.1 Nanorana parkeri
GAACCAATGAGGTTGATCACTGGCACTAATTCTGAAGGTTCCAGTGTTGATTTTTATTATTCTTATTATGTTTGTGTGTTGAACCTTCTAGTCATATGTAAATAATCCACTTGAATCAATTTTTTCACACGGATTGTTGTAATTTTTACACACAGATTTGTTTATTAACACTTTAGTGTGCAGTTGGTTCACATAGACCTAGCGCAACATATTTGCTTTACATTTGTTCACCTATACACATTGTTGCGGCTGGTCCAATCAGGTAGTTAGGCACGCATTCCCAGCGCAGTGATTTCTGTGATATACGGTACAGACCTTTTGTCTTGCCACCAATGGAACGCTCCAGGATATCCCCCTGGGGGGAAATTAGGATTGTGGAAGACGGGAGCCAGAGGTGTGTGAGGCGACACCAACCCACCTCGCCTTCGGAATGAGTCCCATACCATCATAGAACAGGACAAAGTCGGGCCATAATGACCGGCCTCTGCCTCAGGGACATCCACTTCAAGGCATCAATTGGTGTACCCGAGGCAGAGAGAGATTCCATTAGGATCCAATCTGGTGTGTATCCCTGGTCATACACAGAGGAAAGCTGAGCCACCCGCGCTGCCTTGTAGTATTGCAAGAGATTGGGAACACCCAAACCCCCTGACCGTTTAGAACGGTGCAGTACATTTTTCGAGAGTCTATGATGTTTTCCATGCAAAACAAATTTAATAAAGATTGAAATTTCAAAAGATCTGGCTTATGTATAGCTATGGGTAGAGCCCGAAAGTAATATAGGATCTTGGGGAGCAGCGTCATTTGAGTGCATGAATGCGACCCAGCCATGACAAATTTAAGTAGTCCCATCGAGACATATCCTCCCGGAGTTGGTGAAACAGGGGTATATAGTTTTTCTTATATAGTTGTAAAAAGACAGGTGTAAGTTTAATCCCTAGATATTGCAAAGCCTGTGTGGACCAAGTAAAATCAAAATGTTCCGACAACCGAGACCACAATTCCTGGGGGATATTGATATTAAGAGCCAATGATTTGGATGCATTGACCCGCAATCCAGATACCCCAGCAAATTGAGTCAACAATGACAGGACATTAGGGAGTGTGGTCAAAGGTGATGTGACAAACAGGAGCAAGTCATCCGCAAATAAAGCACACTTATGCTCCTGCCTACCACAGCTCACTCCCTTAATATTAACATTAGCACGGATCGCAATCGCTAGGGGTTCTATCGCTAATGCAAAAAGCAGTGGGGAAAGTGGACAACCTTGACGTGTGCCTTTTAGAGATAGCTATGGAATCAGAGATGTGGCCTTGTAGCCTAATTTGTGCTGACGGAGTGGTGTAAAAGGCCCGTCCGTTTCCTGTTCTTAGCTGACAGGAGTGGCACCCGGTGAGGTTTTCTGCTGCTTTAGCCCATCTGATTCAAGGTTCACCGTGTTGTGCGTTGAGATGGTATTATGCATGCCTTGGTTGTAACAAGTGGTTATTTGAGTTACTGTTACCTTTCAATCATCCTGAACCAGTCTGCCCATTTATTTTTTGGACCATTCTCTGTAAACCCTAGAGATGGTTGTGTGTGAAGATCCCAGTAGATCAGCAGTTTTTGAAACACTCAGACCAGACGTCTGGCACCAACAACCATGCCACTTTCAAAGTCACTTAAATCCCATTTCTTCCCCATTCTGATGCTCGGTTTGAACTTCAAGTCGTCTTCACCATGTCCTAGATGCCTAAATGCATTGAGTTGCTGCCATGTGATTGGCTGATTAGCAATTTGTGTTACCAAGCAATTGAACAGGTGTACCTAATAAAGTGGCCGGTGAGTGTATGTAAACCATTTTTGATATTCAGGGGTGTTTTCTCAAATCTCTATCTGCTAGATATAAGCTTATTTGATATCTCTTTTTGAACACTAAATACAAGAAAGCTACCTTTTTGGTGTATCACAGATAAGGATATGTATTTTGTAAAAATATTATGTGAACCAAATGTTTTTAATCCATTCATGTTTTTGAGATTTGGAACATATGTTCTGAAAAATTCGGTCATTACCAACAGTGTCACATACCTGCGGATTTGACAAGTCAAGTAATGTTGCACATTCCAAAGGCAATGCCTTAGGTAACATGTCTGATAATGGGACCTAGCTTGGAGCCAGAGGCTTAGCTTTAAAGTGATATTAAACCCTTAGATTTTTTTAACATAAAACAATACTGTAATGTGCGCCTTACTGTAATCCATGGTTGTTTCCCTTCTCTTTGCTGCTCTTCCTTTTTAAATCTGTATCTGTTCTCATGCTGGGCAGAACTTCTTCTGTTTTTTTGCAGCAGACTGCCTTGTCTCAGGAATGGCTACATGGTGTCTGTGTGTACGTTTGCAACCTGAGCCAGCACTACAGGAAGAGGCACTCAGCTGCAAAGGGAAGTTTTCCCCAAGCATGAGAAGACATGAGGATTTAAAAGGAAGAGCAGCGAAGAGAAGAGAAACTTGGATTACAGTAAGCCCTGGTTCACACCTAGGTGTATTGCATATGCGCGTCTGTCGCGCAGTTTTTTTACCGCGATTCGCAGTAAAAAAATTGCGCGACAAACGCGAGTTTCCGAGGGCTACTTGGCTGTATCCCAATGGAAACACGCAACAAAAACGGCCCAAAGTAGTACATGTACCTTTTCAGGCGTTGGCTGTTTTGTAGCGCGTTAGGGACGGGCTGAAATACGCCAAGGTGTGAACCAGACCCATTGAATACAATGGGATTTAGATGTTTGAGCGTTTTGTAGAGCGGTCGTCGAGCGTAGAACGCGCTACAAAACGTTCAGGTGTGAACGAGGGCTTAGGCACACACTACAGTATTGTTTTATGTAAAAAAAAAATCTGAGGGTTTAATGTCACTTTAAGCTAGCTGACCTTGGTGGTCTCTGTGACATTCATGAATAAAGTATTACTATATCTATGTGGTACTGCCTTTTAGTTTTTTTAAAAGTTGTTTTTTTTTTTTAATTTACATTTTTTATATTAATTTGAATTGAGTAGTCATACCACCCTAACTTTGAATCTGTAATATAATGGTTCATCTTGGGCTGTGGCACCATGTAGTAAGTAAATACATTTTTTTCTTAATTATGGCGTTTTGCCTTAAATTGTAAACACGGGTTTTCACATTTTATAGTGATTTGGCATTTCCACACATCAAGGTCTTTTTGTTTTCACACATTATTCACTCATGCAAAGTAAATTTGTATCCTTTATGGCCATATACAGACAGTCCCCGGGTTACGAACATGATAGGGACTGTAGGTTTGTTCTTAAGTTGAATTTGTATGCAAGTGGGAACAGGTAAATTTTTTAAGTGTAACTCCAGCCAACAAAATGTTTTTTTGTTTCTTTTGGATAGCATGGCTAAAGGTTAACCCCCGGTAAAGTTTTTGTGTTGCTGTGTGTGCCCCTGTTCCGAAGATTTCGCCTCACTTTCTGTCCCTGTGACATTTTTGGATTTTGAACATTTTGGGTTTAGCTTTGGTGGAGACACCTTTTTTCGTATAACTCTTTACAGGAGTGAATTTCCCTTCCTAGGGGTAGATTTCCTCTCACTTCCTGTTGTCTCATGGAAGTGAGATTAAATCTTTCTAATGAGGATACAGACAGCAGTAAAAACCTCACAGTAACCCGGAAGAAGAGGTGGGCCCCTTGTCTTGCACGTCTAACAAGAGCCAACTTCCTGTAATGTATGTACAGCACTATGAACCAGACCCAAAAAAGGCAAGCACTCCTCGCGGCATGGTAGCATTTCAACTACCCCTGCTGTAGCCTCCGTTTGTAAGTTGGAGTTGTGTGTAAGTCGGATGTATGTAACTTGGGGACTGTCTGTAAATAAGTATATTTGGATTACATTTTTTTCGTCCAAAGTTTAGCTTTTGTTAGCGTATACAAACACTAAAGCAAAAAAAATTAAATTGGTTCTTGCACAAAACATACTCCATTCAAAATCTGTCCTCTGCACTGAACATAATCAACCCTGTCTGATCTCATTATCAGTAAACCAGATTTCAACACTGTCTGCCCTAGCAACGCAGCATGGAAGCATTGTATGTTAATGAGTCGGAGCTCAGTTTGTCCTTAGTCTTTCTATAGAGATAGTCAGAGTTTGCGATTACTGAAATTGAGGGAGAAGCTTGCAAAAATCTACTGCGCACATCTAAAAGGGAAAAATAAATAAATATATATAATTATTATTTTTTGGAATGGTGTGTAAATAGGAACACATAACAAACTTAGAGGGCTTTTCCCAATTTTGACAGCAAAAGGGGAAATGCACTTTAAAGGACAACTGTAACTTGTGGACAACTGTGGTGGGTGCCGGTCACCCTGTCTCTGTCCTCGAGCTAACGATCATTGTGTGACCCTCTTGTCGAATTACATCCTTACAGGGTTCTTTTAGCCTGTGAATTCCAGCACTGATCCTATGCATGCCTATAGGGAGCCTTACTCCAGCTATCCTGCACATCCCTCCCTGAATGAATGGGGACATGCCACTGGTGGGCAGGAGGAAGAGGACCTGACTAGGGCATTTTCAGAATGTCTGTGCAGGGCCACACAGTGAAGGTTGCTGGATTGAGGACCAAGGTAAGTATAAAGGTCCCCACACATCGTACACTAATCGCGGGAAATCCCGCGATCGTACGATTATCGTAAGGTGCGTGGAAGCCGTGCGACCTCTACTACTGTTAGGTCGCACGACTTTTAACTTACGGACATGTTCGAAAACCCGCTGAGCATCGTACAATGTTTGGCGGGTTTGTGGCATGTTCGTACGATAAAAGCCGTACGGGCCGCTGTGCGCAATCGCACACTGCCGTTCGGCATTGTGGTCATCGGAAGCCCGCCCCTCAGGGGGCGTGGCTCGCGATCATCGGAAGTACGATCTGCCTTTGCAAGATAGGCAGATTGTACGTTATTTTTTTAAGTACCTTGCGATGGTTGTAAGGTGTGTGCCCAGCCTAAGACTAGGTAGGCTGCACTGAATAGTAGGAGGTATTTATTCATTAAAAGACTGTTTGTACCACTCGTACAGTTGTACTTTAAAGTGGATATTTCAAACACTTTGAAAGTGTGCATGAATAAATTCCCGACATGTAACAATAAAAATAGTATTTAAAAAAAAAAAAAAGCTCTTTTATCATTAAACAGTTTTTGAGGTCAAGTGACTTTGCCTGAGATAATGTTATTGGTCTGCTGCAAGCAGGATGGAACTGCACAGGCATCAGTATTTACCGAATTGTTTCATCCATGAGACAGCATCTTGGCCCAGGAAGAAGATGCTGCACGATGGATCATAGCTGTGCAAATATGGCTCCATCTTTCTGGAGAAAAAAAAACAGATGAGTGCATTGCCTGTAGAAAAGCTAGGTGGTAATGCCTGTAATTGTTACACTTATACCTGTACACTTATTACTTAGTAATACATGTAATATGAAAAAATATATATCTGATGGTAGGTCTACTTTAAGGTTGGACTAACAATTTTTCACTTGAGCACGTTAGCATAAATGATTTCTTATAATGCCTCCATATTCTTCTTCATGGGTGTTTAGATCATATCTATTCCCTGTGAATTCTAAAGCATAAACTAATTAGATACTGATGGATTTGTAATCTTTTTGACAGCAGCTTTTCTTTTTTTTTTGTATATTCATGGCAGTGTTCTATAAAGTTGAAACACTGATGGATGATGGTTGGCATTAGGCCATTTTTCCTTTTGATGTAATCATTGATTTTAATGCCATTATTAAAGAATAACGTACCTTTTGAACTGAACTTCAAAAGGCCATTCTATCTTTTAGAATGTTTGTGCTAGTTTTGCCAATATTAGTCTATTCTTGCTGAATTTCACAAGGTGAGCTACTTGGCATGTACTGAGTAAAATTAACTATTTTTGTCATCCTAGTAGTGTCATATATTGTTTGTGTATATGGTTTTTGGATATTTTTTGCAGATATTTTCCCAATAAACATTTGCCAGGCTTTTAAGTGTCTTTTTTGAGTAGCTTTTTTTTGCAAAAGTCAGCTAATCGAGAGTTATTAAAAATATGCATGGTTAACAGTAAAGTATTATTAAACTCTCACTTTTTTTTTCAATAATGAATCCAGATCAAATAAATATACATTGCCCAACAAACTTAGTCACCATGTTCCCAAACAGTTCCAACTCTCTCAGATCAGCTTTCTTGAACTTCCTGTCAAATTCAAGATCTCAAGGAAGAGCACAGTCGCCAGCAGCTGTCAAGATACTAGCTTAAATATAAGCTTTTAATAAAATTCACATGTCATTGTAACTCTTGTTTTCTCAGAAGACATATGGGAAAGTCAGGGAGAAAATTCTATAGTCTGAGACCAAAATTAAGCCTTTTTGATACATGCTAAATGCCATGATTCACATAAGCAATTAACCATTCACATAAGCCCATTAGCCATTAAGTTCTTAAGCACCATTTCCACCATGAATCCTGGTGGTAGCATTATTAGGCTGTGGGGATGTTTCTCTGCAGTAGGCCCTGGAAGACCTTTTTGAGGTTAGAAGGTAGGATGAATGCTGAAAAATGCCAGGAAAGCAAAATCTGAGCCTTGGTTAATGATTTGTCTTTCAAAAAGACAATGACCCCAAGCCAAAACTACACAAGATTTGCTTAAAACAATGTTAAGGCAGAGTGAAAGCATCCTGTCCTTTACTTTCTAAGAAGACAACGTCTTAGCCTCTATTTAGGTTTGCAATTTCCATGGTCCCACTCATGTGATTAGCTATGACACTAGCCATGGTTCCGCACATGTGACACCGGCTGTTTGGGGGCTTGAAAGTTCAGTTGAACTAACATAAGCACAATGACAGCAGTGACAAATATCACCAAAAGGCATGCCTTGAACGTAACTGTCTTGGGAATCGTAACTGTCTGGAGTGACAGTGAGTCCAGCTCTCAATCCAATTCAGAATCTATGCTAGGGCATGTACTTAAAATCAGTTTGGCGAGCTCTGTTGCCGAAAGTCTTTGTTGATCACTGTTGGATAATTAACACAATTTACACAAATGTATGGAGCCAATTGCAGACTAAGATGTTCCAGACATGCCATATAAGACTGCTTAGGTGCTTATTTTGGTCAGTTTTTATTTATATACTCTTATGCGAGCGTCTGCGTGGCAAGGGGGCGGAACCGGCGGGAATTAAAAAATAAATAATCAGACCGCCAGGGAGGTTAATGGTGTATTTCTTACCATTGTAGGGATGAGAGAATGACTCTCCACAAATCATTGAGTTGCATATGTTGCAGTGGTGGCATTTAAAACAACCACGTTTGTTGGAAAAGGGGAATGGTTCCTTAGAGTATTCATGCGGCAATCGCAAAAAAAAAGTACATGTCCTTCTTTTTGCAACACACAATGTGCAACTTTTTGCCCGATCTACTTGTCCCTCATGAGAATCTACTTGTCCTGATACAAAAAAATAAAATGTAACCAAAACTGTATTTAGCAGTGCTAAGAAGCGCTTCTCATTGGTCAGCGTCATCAGGTGACAGCACTGACCAACGTGTGCTTGCAATTTGCGACCGAAATTAAGAATGTGCGATTCTGTGACCGCCCGGCCATCCGCATGGTTTCGTGCACGATTGCCTCACGGATCGCCCACTCTGCACCAACACACACACACAATGCCCTATGCATGTGTTTATTCACATGCAGATGGTGGTGCATCGGGGTTGGTTTTTAATTGTTACTTTTTTTAATTTTTTTTTTAATTTTTTTACGTTTTTGTATTTACACTTTTATTATATTTTTACACTTAACTTTATTGCTATCACACAGGAGCTAACAAGCCCCTGTGTGATAGCATTTGAAGGTGACAGGTTCTCTTTATTGACCCTGTCACCTCCAATACAGCAGTTCGAGCACAGCACTGTGCTCGTTCTCCTGTGACAAAGGCTGCGAGTGCAGCATTCCTGTCAGTGCTCACACGGAGCAAAACGGACATTTTCCGCTATGCTCCTCGCTCTCCATCCCGATATAATTTGCCATGGTCTCGGGTCCCCCGAAGAGTGGGCGACCCGGAAGACCACGGCGGGCAGGGAGAGACAGCGACTGGGGACACAGGTGTGCGGCTGGAGAGTGAGACGTGAGGCGAGTTAGAATTAGGCTGCCTACAAGTGATTGAGAGGCGTACAGCCGCTCAAGATCACTTGTAGAAAACTGCTCCCCCCTCTACATTTGGCACTGCTGCTTGCCCAAAGCGGGGCTAAAAGTAGGATAAAAACAAAAAACTACTCGGCCGGAACTACATGTTCGGGCGTTGGGCGATAGGAATTCCCCCTTAGAGCAGTTTTTTGTTCTTTTTTGGAATAGCTTTGATTTGTGTTCAGTCTCAGAGGCAATTTTAAACAGTCTGGACTTTTTTTGCGTTTTGTTGATTGCAAAATTAAGTCGCCTGTGTTTTTCAATAGAAGGCAACCAATTATCAGTATATGTTGCCATTTGGTTTGTCACATCCCATGGAGACTGAATTGTTTGGTTGGTATGACGATATCACCATGTGTACAGAAATGTTTGTCACTACCTGTGTCATATTGTCTGGGGAGGTATTTAGAATTCTGTAGCAATGCCTGAATTGTTTGCCTAGAAAAGATGCATTTGTTTTGTTGAATTAAAAAGCTGGTGACTCCCCATTTTCATTTCAGTAAAACTTGCTTAACATGGCCAAATAGAAAAGTAAAACTTAGTTACTCTTTTGAGCACTGACCTTTACACCCCAACCAAAATCAAAATATCACTTTGCTTCTGCTTGGAGGCTTGTAGTCTTGTTTCAGTATGAGGGTGCTATTCACATGATCACAATAAGAGGTGAAGGTTATCTGAACAACCTGTAGGATTAAAGCTGCCAGACCCACCTGCCTGCATCCACACGCCGCACCTCCTCCCCGCCTCACGCTCACCGCCCGCCCACATCCACGATCGGCACAGGGACGCGGGGAGAAGAAGTAAGGAGGAGCAGGAGTGGGGGGATGACAGCCACCGATAGACAGGCCCGATCTCAGAAGCAAGTTGCTGGAAGCCTGCCCTCCCCCCCCCACATGGAGCTCTATAATGTATTGCTGGGATTTGTATTCCCCTATAGCTGATGGTACATTCTGGTGTATATTATACAGCACAATGTACCATCAGCTATAGGGGAATACAAATCCCAGCAACACATTATACACTGTATGTATAATGTATTGCTGGAATTTGTTGTATTTCTATATAGCTGGTGGTATTCTGCATTGCTCTGTATAGAGATGCATTTGTTTTGTTGAATTAAAAAGCTGGTGACTCCCCATTTTCATTTCAGTAAAACTTGCTTAACATGGCCAAATAGAAAAGTAAAACTTAGTTACTCTTTTGAGCACTGACCTTTACACCCCAACCAAAATCAAAATATCACTTTGCTTCTGCTTGGAGGCTTGTAGTCTTGTTTCAGTATGAGGGTGCTATTCACATGATCACAATAAGAGGTGAAGGTTATCTGAACAACCTGTAGGATTAAAGCTGCCAGACCCACCTGCCTGCATCCACACGCCGCACCTCCTCCCCGCCTCACGCTCACCGCCCGCCCACATCCACGATCGGCACAGGGACGCGGGGAGAAGAAGTAAGGAGGAGCAGGAGTGGGGGGATGACAGCCACCGATAGACAGGCCCGATCTCAGAAGCAAGTTGCTGGAAGCCTGCCCTCCCCCCCCCACATGGAGCTCTATAATGTATTGCTGGGATTTGTATTCCCCTATAGCTGATGGTACATTCTGGTGTATATTATACAGCACAATGTACCATCAGCTATAGGGGAATACAAATCCCAGCAATACATTATACACTGTATGTATAATGTATTGCTGGGATTTGTTGTATTTCTATATAGCTGGTGGTATTCGGCATTGCGCTGTATAGAGAACTACAAATCCCAGCAATAATAGATTATACAGTGGTGCAATGCGGAATACCACTAGCTATAGAGTACAAAACCCAGCAATAGTACATTATACAGCGCAATGCAGAATACCGCCAGCTATAATGTACTATTGCGCTGTATAATGTACTATTGCGCGGTTTTGTAGTCCTCTATAGCCGGTGCCTTTCTGCATTCATTGCTGTATAATTTTACACTTTTTTCCTTTCACTATATTACACCACACTTTTTTTTTTTCTTTTTTACTTCCACCGCTCCAAGTTTGTTCCTGTGATGGACTACAATCTCAATACAAACTAGTAGTCCCATCACTGGAGCCATTTTTTAAAACGTATTTTATCCGATTTAACCGACCTTAATAATCGGCTAACCGATTTTGAAAATAATCGTTAGCTGCAGCTCTAGTCTCCGCCCCCTGAAGGAAACAGGGTATATACCAATTTCACAATGGTATTAGATGCGTATGTCGGGGGGAAAAAACTGCAGCATTATGCTTACTAGGGATGCACTGATACAGAGTATTTGGGCGAGTACTCGTACAGGGCCGCATGCTCCAATTTCTGACCTCTGATACAGAAACTTACGGTCAGAGAGAGGCAGTGCTGCTAGGGAGCATGGAGTCTGCTTCCTGGGCAAACAGGAAGGCCAGGCGACTGGTTATGACTCGGCTTCCTGATTGGCTAGCAAGCCGGCTTCACTTGTTGCTAGGCAGCCTGGGTTACTGACCAATCAAGAAGCCAGGGAGCACGTCATGAACCGCCTCCCGGCTTCCTGATTAGTAAATCTGGCTTTCTAGCCAATCGGAGACGAGTCATAACACGAACCCTGGTTTCCTTATTGGTTAGGAAGCCAGGCTCCTTCGGATCCTCAGGCTGGTGTTATGTTGATAGACTCTGGCTTCCCAGGCAATCAGGAAGCTGGGCGGTGGTTAATCATGACCCACTGCCCGGCCTTCCTGATAAGGCGGGTCCACGGTATTCTGGGATGCTGGTATCGGCAAGTATCAGAAATGTTTTTTTAAAAACCGGTATCCCTAATGATTGCTTTCTCATACTTTTCATGATTTGGAATCGCAGAACTCTCCATACCCCTCCCCCCTTTTTACCATGTGGGGACATGACCCCAATAGGTACAATTTATCATGCAATGAGCTCCATAAAGTTGGTATTTATTGCACCGCCACAACTCATGCTTGGCTTTAGGGCTAGTTCACTCCATATGCAGTTGTGATGCAGTCCATTCAGTTTGACTGCTGCAGCCAAGATACATCACTATGCTTTCCTTTGGGCTTTCTCGTGCTGTATTCACACCATTGCAGTCCGTTCAGATGCAGTCAGAAAAAGTGCTGCTTGTCCTATTTTAGCTGCATCTAACTGCACCGGAACGCATCAGAACGCATGCAAACGCAATGGAACGCATAAAAAAACCGAATTGATTGTGGCATCATCCAGGGACATGCAGGGGGAAAAAACTCATCTGAACGCATCACAAACACGTCAAAACGGATCGCAAAGCAACTGCGCAGATGCACGCAGTTGTGATGCAGTTTCTGGGGTGAACTAACCCTAAAAAATGGCTGTATGGTATTTTCATGTCTTATTTCTTCCAGGCATTGCACCATTTACATAGTTACATAGTTGGACAGGTTGAAAAAAGACACATGTCCATCGAGGTTGACTAGAAAATTGAAAGACCACGTACTGTACATCAGGGCTCAAAATTTCAGGTCCTGAGCTGGCCTAGCCAGGCCTTCAAAGTTACTCGCCACCAGTTGCCCTGCATAACACACACACACAGGGCACAACGCGCACACAGCACAACACACATACAGCCACAGCACAACGCAGAGCATTACACATACACATTTCATCTGAAATTAATTTTTAGTCTTCGCACATGTCTAATAATATGCGTGTGGGGGGAGCAGTTTTCATTTTTTAAAATTATTTTACATTTTTATTATTAATTTTTATGATTTATTTATTTTTTTTACTGTTGGGGGCTTTGGGGAAATATTAGGGGTCCAAACAGACCCCTGACATTTCCCTTTTAAAATTGAAAAGAAATTGAATTAAAATATTTACTATCAATAGTTTCTGAAAGAGAAGCCACTCTCCCCCCACGCAATTTTCACTCGCAAATTGCGAGGGGGCGAGTGGAAATTTTGAGCCCTGCTGTACATCACTGAGGCTACTGAAATAATTGTGGCAATGCACAATTGGGATGATCAGTTGCACAGATGGCCAGTTGATAGTTGCCTGTGTAAATTTAGGTTTATTCAATTAAATGCTTTTCCTCGGATGCTGATAGTGGCCAGTTATTTTTCATAGTCTTACTATTGTCTATGTAGCTCAGTCCATATAGCTATAAGACGTTTTTAGAAAGGGCAAAACATTGTGAATTTCTTAGAATTCAATCTGTTTCTAGAAATTTCGGTTCTCAAGATTTTTCGTTGTAGTGGCTGAATCTATAAGAATACTGTCAATCTTTAGACCAGACTGTAGTCTTTGCTAGAGTCTACCTTAATGAATTATCCTCTTTGTATCAAACTCTTCCTGTCAACAAATGACAGACATACTATTTTTAAATCTTTTTAAAACAAAAGTCTTCTTTCTTTAAGAACTAACATTTAAAATATTAAGATGACTTAGCACCATAGCTTTACATTCAGTCACATTTCCTTAACCAAAAAAATCTAAACGGATTTAACCATAGAACTGCTAGTGAAATGGATGAGATTTTTACATTTGTGTACTAGTAATATTATTGAATGTCATAGAACACATTTACACTGTTGTGTTATGGTCCTATTTGTACCGACAAATGTGCATTGCAGCGTTAACCCAACGCAATGATGGTGTTAAAGTGCCCTGATTAATTGGTACAGTACAAGTACTTTCCAGACAGATACATGGAAATGTGAATGGTGTTGTGCTTACCTTGCACTAACTATGTTTTCATTCTTTTTTAATAGTTGGCGTAATACGGTGTCCAGTTTGCAGACAAGAATGCAGACAAATAGATCTAGTGGAAAATTATTTTGTGAAAGACACCTCTGATTCCCCAAACAGCACTGATGAAAAGTCTGAGCAGGTAGGACATTTAACATATGTTTTATTTCTCTGGTAGTATAGTGAACTGGTTGTGTGCATTTTGTAGTCCCAAGAGAGTCAGTTATACCTTTTAACCACTTGCTGTCCCAGGCAATATCTTACTATTTGCGCACACATGATAAAATCTGAATTTTTGGCTAGAAAAAACGCTTCAAACCCCCAATTTTTTGTTGCACGGTATTTGCTCAAATGTTCATCAAACCAGTATTTTAGACTAAAATGAAATTTAATGCACAGAAACAGAATAGAATATCCATTTTTTGGTAAAATGTAAAAGGTGTGGTCAAGTCCGGTTACATTTATACCAAACATGTCAAGCCTTATTAATTGCGTGCGTCTGTGAAACTGGAAAAAACTACAATACCCCAAATTTCATATAGGCGACGCTTTAAAAGCATTTACTGCTCATCAATTTAGTGTAAGCAGTGATTAATGGCCTTGGAATTATTGCGCTTACTCCGACGTTCATGGCGATATGTAACGTGTAGCACAATTCTTGTTGTTGCACGTAAGACACCCGACGTCTGTTTGTGGGTGGGGGTGGGGGCGACTTCTTTTTTTTTTTTCATTTAAAAAAAAGTTTGTCACTAAATTTTTTTTTACATTCTTTTGCTCTTGGCAATAAAGTTATCACATAGGGGGCAAACAAACTCTATGTAATAGCAAAAATTACGTGACAGGTCCTACTTTATGGAGACAAGGGGTGTTTTAGACCCCTAATGTAATCTAGGGACCCCAAAGAAAAGCTGATGAAGCAGAGATCTGCTTCACCAGCTTCTACTCATGGCTCCAAGAGCCGAAGAATGTACACAGTGACACCGGAAGTGATGTAATATACATCACTTACGGGTCTAGTGATCGGAGGAGAGATCTGCGGTTAGAAGCTTGCTGATCTCCCTCTGATCGTTGGTGGAGACCCGCAGTGCCGGTCCTGGGCCTGCACAGGGGACAGCGGAGCCTGGGGGAGGAGGGGTGGGGGCGGGGGGAAACTCATTCGGCCGCACCGTACAAGTACTTGTATCTAAATGGCCCATCACCGGCTGTTTAAAATGAAAGCAAGTATACAGCTGCAGCAGCTGTGTTCTTGGTATAACCGCTTCAGGACCAGGATGTTTTTTTGACGGGCTGAAGCTGTTAAAGAGCCACTCTGCTCAGACCTTAATTTTAAAAGGGTTTTCCTCCAGCTTTTTAAAGCATTTAACCTATAACATTGAATCCACTGTCCAGTATAGATCTGCCTTGTGCTGCAGATAAAGCGGAACTCAAACACCTGCTGGATGTGACAACAGCAGCCCTTAACCACTTCAAGACCAGGTGTTTAGACCCCCTTCCTGGCCAGGCCATTTTTCAGTATTCAGCGCTGCGATACTTTGACGTTGATGCAACGCTGTACTGAAATGAATTTTACACCATTTTTTGGGGACAGATAGAGCTTTCTTTTGGTGGTATTTAATCACCACTGGGGGTTTTATTTTTTGTTATAATTAGGAAAAATTACTGAAAATTGTGAAAAAAATAAGTTTTTTTTAACATTGTTAGGAAACATTGATTATTACCCAGTTTTTTGGTCAAATATAAAAGATCGGGTCACGTCGGTTAAATAGACACCAAACATGTCAAGCTTTAAAATTGCGCGCACCCGCGACATCGCAGAAAACGACCGCAACCAAAATTAGCCATAGGCGACGCTTTAAACGTTTTTACCGCTCATCAGTTTAGTGTTATCAGTGATTGATGGCCCTAGACTTATTGCTCTCACTGCGACGTTCGCGGCGATATGTAACATATGCGGCGTAATGGGCGCAATCGTCTTTTTTGCACGTATGCGCCCCCGACGCATGTATGCATGCGTGTATGTATGGGTGGGGACTTTAAAAAAAAAAATAATTTTTTACATTCCTTTTTATGTGTAACTTAAAATTTTTCGGGGGGACTTTAATTTTTTTTGTTTTTCACTAAACTTTATTGCTATCACATACGGGGGCTAATAAACCCTCCCCTATGTGATAGCAAAATATACAGTTAAAGCTCTGAATCAATACGTAGTATGTTTCAGTACTGGTGTATAAAAGCATAATTCTGGCTCTTATTGTTGCTGTGGTTCTCCTTTCTGCCCAGTTTCTGCTGTCAGCCTCAGCACTGTCATATGACAACTCGTCTGAGCCGGGAGCAACACACATGTGATGTAGGAGCAAGGCTGAGGCAACTAGGGATCTGACACTGCTCTGTTACAGATATTTAATTTTAACTTTGAGGACTTGTGACAGGGTATCTTTTAAAGGGTTTGCAAGTTTAAAAACTAAGATTCAGATATTTCACACTTGTATGAAAGAATTTTGTTTGAAAAATAAGCTTTTAGTACCAGTTTCTTCCATGATACTTTGCAGAGCCTACTGGGCTTTTAAATTGGTGATGCCAGCATGGTTTCTTGCTTGCTTTTGACCATTTGTGCTAGCAAACCAGAAAGGGGGAGTTGTCTAATCTTGACTCCTTTCAGCTAGCTATGCATGTGCTATAAATGGACCCAGATATTGGGATATTTAATTACTCGGACTGTTCACTTTATAGAAATCAGCTGATGTAGG
The DNA here is from genome assembly GCF_000935625.1 of Nanorana parkeri. Lineage (NCBI taxonomy): Eukaryota > Metazoa > Chordata > Amphibia > Anura > Dicroglossidae > Nanorana > Nanorana parkeri. The sequence goes on from NW_017307609.1 coordinate 246,197, forward strand.
TGGTAGGTATCTTGCTCTTGTCAAGGATGACTTTTTCATATACAATATCTTGTTTTTAAAATACATACAATACAATTCATATTTAAACATTTTCTAATGGGGAAAAGGTTGTAGGTTTCATTCATACTTCTGTGTAATAACTCCAAGCTTTTTTTTCATGCCTGGTTTGTGCTTTGTTGCATGCGTGTGCTTTACAACAGTGGTATCCAACCAGTGGTCCTCCAGCTATGGTGGAACTACAAATCCCATGAGCCATTGCAATATTCTCACAGCCACAGACATGACTCCAGGAGAGAGATGCATCATGGGATGTATAGTTTCACTACAGCTGGAGGACCACTGGTTGGCTACCATTGCTTTAGAATAAATGTAAAAACTGTTTATTGGCTGCTTTGCTACTGTACATTAGAAATTGCTTTCTGCATTTTTATTTTTAGCTTGTTAAGATACTTAAACTCCCAAACAAGAATGTGATATATTACAGCACTTTTGATTTGGTAGCTGCATTTGTTTTCTTTTGTCAGGTGAAGTACATTTTCTGTAAGTACAGAAAATACTTTTAGATCTTTCTAGATTTTCATGGTCCTTGTGACTTCTTGTCCGCTGAACTGAAAAACTGCTATCCCTCTTTCCCAGCTGCCTTCTGTAGAGTACAAGACACTCCCACCCCTTGTAATGGATATAAGGCGATGTTGGTCCTCTGTTTCTTCTCCAACCGCTGCTGCTGCCACCACAAAAACTATGCCGTTCTCCTCCCCGCTACAGACTGTCAGCAATCTTTCCTCACAGGCTGACAGACCACTGTAGCCGTTTACAGCCTGTGAGGAGAGGCTGTTGAAAGTCTGAGTCTGCAGCGGGGAGGAGGATGGAAGTTATTGTGGTGGCAGTGGGAGAAGAAACACAGGTACAGTGAACTGGCTGACAAAAGCCCAGGCACCAGGACACAATTTCTAGTCGCATTGGCGACCTGGCACCTGGGATTTGTTGAGCCCTCCTCAGGGTGTTGTTAAAGAACAATTTCAAGTAAAGTGAACATTAAAAATTAAACTCTACTTTAACTACCAAGGTTGCAGTTTATTCCAGATGATTACAAAAATTCTCAGTATGTGCATCTTTAGACCGAATATGGGGATAATGACCTTGCTACTATGGTTTATTTGCTACTAGTGCTGTAAGTTAATAAGAAAGCATAAATGCAAGTACAATACAGAGTTTTTGTATGCAAGGTAACGCTCCAGGTAACTTTTCAGCAATTTTTAATGTTTTTCTCCCTCATCACTACCCCTCGGCATGTGCATAAAGTCTAAATTAATCTGAATGCTTTTTTTTTTTTTTTGGATTAGGTTTGTACAAGCTGTGAAGATAATGCAAGTGCTGTTGGCTTTTGTGGGGAATGTGGAGAATGGCTCTGTAAGACCTGTATAGAAGCACATCAAAGAGTTAAATTTACTAAGGACCACATAATAACAAAGAAAGAAGATGTGTCTTCAGGTAACATTTTTGTTTTTCTTAAACACAAGAAAAACTGTAGAATAATTTTATAGATTTAAGTATGGTTAAGCCATGTACATTCCAATCATTTTAAGAAATCCCTGTGGCACATGTGACCATGCACATTATCCCAGGGGAGGAAAATGCCTTTCCCTGAGATCTCATGAGATTACAGATGAGGTTTCCAAGCAATGCTCTGCTGATGTAACCTTCCCAGAATGCAATGCTTGTGCTTAATTACATAATTTGTGCGAAAGTGGACCAGTAAGTGGGGGAAAAAAAAATGTTTAGCTAATCAATGTAAGATCATTTCTTTTTAGCATGCAGAGCTGTTTGTTATTTTTAGTCGGGGGGGATTTAAGGCTGGGTTCACACCTGGGTGTTTTTCAGCGCTGATCGAAGCGCTGAAAAATGCTCAAGTGAAATCCTATTGAGTGCTATGGTCATGGTTCCCACCGGGGCGTATTTCAGCACGATCTGTCGCACTGAAAATGCCCTACATCCGAAATAGTACAGGGGCGTATTTCAGCGCGTATCCATTGGTATTCCCGAGTCTGGCTCGGGATTAACAAAGCGGGGCGTATTTCAGCGCGTATCCATTGGTATTCCCGAGTCTGGCTCGGGGTTAACAAAGCGGTAACCCCGAGCCACACTCTGGAATACAGCGTAGGTCTTACCTTGTCTGCAATCCCCGGTGTGTCCTCCGGCCGCTGCCGTCTACCGGGTTCCGTCCCTTGCGAGCGTCCGCTTCGCAGGGGGGCAGGACCGGCGGAAAGTTTAAAAGAGTAAAAAGAATAGATAGAGGAAAAAAAAGGGGGAAAAAAATCATACCGCCATTGAGGTTAAAAAACGAGCGTCAAACGCGCGTTTCAGTGAACAAAAAAACTTGATTTGAAACGTGCTGAAAAAACGAGCATAAAACGCCCCTATTTGGAACGCCCAGGTGTGAACCCAGCCAAAGGGCCACTTTAGAGTGTTGCATACAGGCCACGGCAGTGCTGATGCCTTTAAAGTGGGCATGTCTGATTCCACTGTTTAAAATATTGCATGGTCTGGCATCCCTCTTATGTGCTTGGCTTTAGTGTGTTTCTTGGCGGGTTGGTGGCGTGGTCGGAAGACTAATGCCGCACGGGCCGCAAGCGCTCACTGCATGCTCTACACTGCAAATATCAGAAGCCCTCCCCTCAGCAGGGAGGGCTTGCGATGATCGCAAGTACGATCTGCCTGTCCAAGATGGGCAGCTCGTACTAAATTTTAATCACCTTAACATCCATCGCACAACGAAAGTCGTGCGATGGTGGTAAGGTGTATGGGCAGCTTAAAACACAATAATACATTTCTCAACGTTGCACATCACCCCCTCCCCAGCACAAATATAATATTCCCCTTGTTATA
>NW_017307609.1:249118-260227 GCF_000935625.1 Nanorana parkeri
CAACCCCCCTGAGCCCCCTCACCTGTTCACATCTTTGCAGGGAGGAGACTGTGAGCAGGATCAATCCCTGGTTATCTGGGGGTGATTAGTGAGGTCTGCAGCAGACCTCACTAATCGCCCCAGATAATCAGGGATCGATCCTCCTCACATACATTCTTTTCTTTCCGCCGGAGCTCAGAACTGTCAGAGCTGCGGCCGAAGGAAGTCGGAGCTGACAGGAGCTGCTTTGTGGTCTGCATCCGACACAGATGCAGACCGTGGAGCTGCTCCCGCAAGTCGGGTACGCGGTCTGCGACCTTGTGCCTGACATGTCAGCTGGCTGCGGGCCACATAGTACCGGCTCGCAGGCCTGTGTTGGCCGGCGGACCGGTACTTGGAGACCCAAATTTCCACTGAGCCCTGCAATAGAAGATACTTGTAACAAGCTTTAAGAAAATTTGGAGATACATTGTATCCAGAGTTTGCTTTTAGTATGACTCCTACCCGTTCACCTCTTGAGTGCTACTATGGGTTTGTTTTTTTAACATTTAACCCTTCCACTACCTGTTTAATGCCCCAGGTTATGGTGCTCTCTGCTTATTTGTTTTCTGCCGAGGTCCCCAGCAAGCGCAGGACCTCAGACAGCCTCATCTGTCAACCAATAGAAAGTGTCGGTATCGGCACTTAAGTGTCTTGTGCCCTTGGCAGCTGGCCTGAGACCCGGGCACAAGACTCAAAAGCCGTACTGTTCAGGTGAATCCCGGACAGGTGGCAACCCTATCTGGGAACCCCTAAATGCTATTTAGCATTACAGTGTGACTTTAGAATAGATATCTTTTAGCATCTGTTTAGCAGTTGTATCAAATGGTTAATAAGGAAGTTAGTTAAAATTATGCCTTTCTCTACTGTAATGACTAGGCACGTGAAATATAGTGAAAAATATTTGCCTGTACATACTTTGTGACTTCTTCAGCCCACGGGATTAGAACTCCTTTTTTGCTGGACAATAAGGTCATCCATAGTGCTAAGCCAATAGGAATGTGAGGAAGGAGGTACGTCATAGTATGACTACAGGGGTGGGGAATTCCTATCGCCTGACGCCCGGGACAGGCAGTTTCGGGCGCCGGGCAGGTAGTTTTTTCATACGTTCAGCCCTGCTCCGGACAAGCAGAGCTAAATGCATATTGTGGAGCCGCCGCTCGTTTTCATACAATTGATCTAATCAGATCACTTGTATGAAGCGAGAATCGGCGATCCTGTCCGCCACCCCCCCGCGCTGTGGTTTTTGGGGTCCCCCGCTCCTCTGCTGGACCTGTCACCACGGCACGGGAGCTCACCATAGAGCCCGCAGAGCAGACTAAGAACTTCCTTTCTTCGTCTGCTCTGTGCTATCACTGAGACCGTGGCGCTGTAATCACAGCGCCACCTGTCTCTGCTGTCAGGAACTACACAGAACATCAGTTCTGTGTTGGAGGGCAGGTTCCATAAAGAGAGCCTGTCACCTCCAAACTATCACATAGAGGTTTTTAACACCATATGTGATAGGAATAAAATAAAAAAAATATAAAAAATAAAAAAACTTTTTTTTAAAGGTATAAAATATATAAAAATTACAAAAAGTGACAGTTAAAAAAAGAAAAAATTAAAACCAACTACACTGCCCTGCCATCTGCATACAAATAAACATGCGCATAGGAAATTGTGTGTGTGTGTTGAGTCCTGCTGCCATTTCACTGTGTGCCATATTGTGGTACCTGGGCAGCAGAACTCTCTCACACACACAATGTGCATTAAAGGGTAAGTTCACTTTCCCAGGTAATACGGGAAAATTGAATTACCCGATCAAATCTGGCCTCGTCTCTTCTACCCCCTTCACCTGCCAGCTATACTTAACTTTCTGCAAACAGTCCTTACCCTCCGCCACTACAGGCGTCCTTACCCTGTACTGTCCAGTGCATTCCTGCCCTATGCATTTTGAATTTTGCTCGCAAATAGCAAGCACTCATTGGTCAGGTGATTGGCCAGGAAGCCAACTCCTTGCTGATTGGCCGCCAATCAGCATCGAGGTATCTTTCCGGCCAATCAGGTCATTACTCTTCGCCAGGTTTCCTGATTGGCTAGCAAGCTGGCTCGATGACGATTGGCCGGGATACCGGCTTCCCAGCCATTCACAATCAAGCCGGCCAAACAACATGGAGTCGGCTTCCCTGGCAGTCAGGAAGCCGGGTAGCATCTCATTACCCGCTGCCCGGCTTCCTGATTGCCCGGGAAGCCTGCTCCATGCCAACGGAAGCACCGATACTCTGCATTGGGACAAGTAGATTGTCATGAAGGACAAGTAGATTTGACCCCTGCTTTAGCCCTTGGACAAGTAGTTTTTTCTAAAATTTCCACACCCCTGGCCTACTACTACTAGTAAGTGTTCAAACTTTTCATTTACATCTGTAGTGTTTGGGTGCTGAAGTGCAAGCATCACTTGGCGCCTGCATTGTAGTTCTGAAGCCTTTACATTAGGTTCTTGACTAATAAACCTTATAGCTGTCTACAGTTTAACAGATGTCTTCTGAATATCCAAAGCTGTGAAGGGACACATTGCAGCCTCAAAAGGAAGATGCAGTTTGATACATAGGCAGTTCTGTGTAATCAGAAGCATTAAGTTTAGTACCTCTTCTTCTTCTTCTTTTTTTTTTTCTACCATCTCCTGCAGGCTGCTGCTTGTAACAATCCTCCTTTCAGAGCTGCCAGATATTGCCCCGAGCAGCTATCTTTTGGCGCTATATGTGTTGATAGCAGCTACTGCTAACCTGAAGTTGTACTGCGCTCTCCCCTGTTCAGAGAACTCCTACTTATTAATTTCCCATAATGTATCATCTGTAAATGGGCAGTGTAGATACTATAATTCATCCACTAGTTTGTTCACAGAATGCAATGTAGCGACTGCTGTTAACCCATACACCAGTGGAAGAAAGCCGCTTGGGGCAATATCTGTTGGCTATAAGGGAGGCATGATGGTTGGATTTTTGAAGAAGATGGGATACTCCCCATTACACATAACTAATGTTTTGGTGCTGTAACCCCAAAAAGGGAAAAAAAAAATATTTCAGCTTTGACAGTAACACCTACATGATTTTGTACATATCCTGCTTGCGATGTAATTCCTATTTGTGATATTTCTGTGCAAAACCTATAGAAACATGACTTTTTAGCATATTGTGTGTTTTTCAGAATCTGTTGGGGCATCGGGCCAGCGCCACGTTTTCTGTCCTGTCCATAAACAGGAACAGCTCAAACTGTTCTGTGAAACATGTGATAGATTGACATGTCGAGACTGTCAGCTGCAGGAGCATAAGGAGCACAGGTAAATAAATACATTTTGTTAGATTAAAATGGTCCGTTCATCACTTCTAATTATTTGGAAGAGGGGGCATAATACTTTGTAGTGTAACTTGTCATTGTTGCCCCCTTTAGACCTTAACCCCACTAAGAGTGCACTGTACAAAAAATTCAGCCAAGTAAGGAAAATAAAAAGGAATAGATCCTGGCCTTTCAGTCCCAGCAGGAATAGGCAGTTCTCTTATTCAGCCTTTCATATTTTTGCCTTGCTTTTTGAAATCCTGTTCAGCTCTAATTTTATTTCTAAATTTGTAACCATTATGTAATGGGTGCACCCTGCTTTTTAGCACAAGTGAAAGTGAACCCACTTGTTTGCCTTTAAAGTATCTTAATCATGGCATTTATGGTTTCCCTAATAAACCTTATGTTTTTCTTTTTAGCTCATTTGTGATATTTTAATACCTCTGGCTCATGCATGATTTTTGACATACAGATGTCATGTCTTAGTAGTTGGATGACTGGTCTAACCTGACTTTCATTGCTGAAAGTCAAATTCATAGAACAGACATTTAATTGTTTAATACTAGCAAAAGTGTGCACATTCCACAATGGGTAAGGTTGGAGATATTACAGACACTTAAAGAACTGTTTTGCAGAGGGTGTGACGATGGCTGTAAATGTGGAAGATGAGTGTGGAGGGTATAACAGCAGGTACTATGTACAGTAGAAGAGTGTGGAAGGTATGACAATGCAGTATATACTGGGGAGGTGTCTGGAGAGTGTGACAGTGGGCAGTATGTTCACTAGAGGAGTGGAGGGTTTGACATGAGGTGGTATGTTCACGAGAGAAGTGATAGGTGTATAATGGCAAACATTATGTGCGGGAGAGGAGTGTGGAGTATATTAAGGCCATGTAGCCATTGGCAGCAGAAGGGAGCTTTTAACTTTCTGGAGGGAAGGTGAATTGACTGAAGGGTAAGTGAACTGGCAGGAAGATATATGAAGGAGTGCTCTGCAGTGAAAACACTGATGTGGTCTTCCATTTAATTGCATCCATGGTCGCCATTTTGTTGAAGACAACAGCAGTGTTTCACTATTGAGTATGGACTGAATGGGCAGCATGCTGCAGGTGTCATAGAAAAGCATTTACGGGTTTCTGTTGCAATGTTACCAGTGTTTCCAATTGCCAGATTGCACTAGGCTCCCAAAGGAGGCAGAGAGGATGCGCATTGGTTTCAGTGGTCTCCAACAAAATAACTGTGGGCACCATTTGTTGAAGACCACATCAGACTTTATGCAGCAGAGCACAGGGTGCATATTACAGAATTACCCCAGTGCCAGAATTGACACCCACATGACTCTGCACTTCAGAAATTCAGAAATCCAGCATTGCCTAACTTCTGTATACATGTGACTGGCTGCTTTTGGACAGCAGAGAGTCACATGGCCACTGCTGCTTTGCTCTTTGCTCAAAAGTGAAAGGGATGACGCTGATAGCTGTCAAATAACAGCTCTTTGTCTCCCCCAGCAATAGGTAATTAATTTATTTTGGTCCCTCATCATGACAGTTGTGAAATGGTGATCACATTGGTTTGTTTACAAACAAACCTGCCAGTTTGTGCAGTCACTAGTTAGAAATGCATAATACCCCATTGCCCCTGCACTACTGATTCTTATAGAGTACAGCTCACCCTCTACTCCATAAAGAGATGTTCTGTAGTCCAGCTGGGAAGAATTGGCTAGAGATGACAATACTGCTTAGAATTTCAAAGCGGCAGAGGCACTCTTGTCGGACCACAACAGAAAGTTGTTGTTTTTTGATAGCCACTTGAGAGACACTGGGATCTGAATCTAGAACCATTCGTTATTTTGCAGCTTACTGGACAATTGGACACTAGGCACAAAAAACACCTGTAACCTCTGCTCTCTTAAAGGAGAACTATGAAGAGTGCTTTTCACTCACCACCTTGTTCTAGCCGACCTGTGACAATGAGACTGTCACAGGTCGGCTCAGTAGATCGGGAGGTGAGCGAACACATGCTGGTGTTCGCTCACTTCTCGATCCTGTCACGGCTTTTTAGGGCTTGTTCATACTATATGAGAGTCACAAAAAAACATACATAGACCATCGCCAAATGGAACCCTCAGATCCAAAGGAAAAATTTCTTGCAGTTCAAAAAAGGCTGCCATTTTCAAACGAGTGATGCCGTGCGTAGAACATAGAAAAAAAAACACCAGGCGCCTTTCCTGGTACTATAAAACCTTTTAATCATTGCAAAACATGTAAGAAAATATACTTGCAAGGAAAGCAAGTTAAAGACATCAATTGGCAAATCCTTACTCACTCCCACACCAGGAAAGTTACTAAGGGAATTCGAAAAAAACAATCCAGAGGATCTGCTTGTCCTGCAGAGTCACACTGACGCAGCTTAACGCGTTTTTAGGGACACACCACCTTCAGAGCTGGGTGGTTCAGCTATCTCAGTGCAAATGTATATATCCCAGTTGGTTGTAGACCCCCCTAAAGGATCAAAAAAATAACAATCCAAGGGCAGCATTTAATTGCTAAGAGTCCACCCTCCTAAAAAATGGCCAATCAGAGCTCAGGGGGCGTCAGCTATAGACGGCACACAATCTCTTTGTTGCAATAGGCTGGCTGACAAAATACATTGATTGCCAGCACTCAAGATAGCTGAAACACTGGCAATGTGACAACGAATATACAGATGCATAAGATATCAGTGTGCAAGAACCTACAAATATCCGAAAAAACTACATATGTACAAAAAAGGTATACAGCGAACACACACCGCCATGCTGCAGAAACATTGAGTGAACCGACATGTCGGCTAACCGACACAGCGGACCAAATGGATAAACGGCCGGTATACAAGCATCAAATTGAAGCAGCAAAGGGGTGAGTGTACCCCACCTGAAATGCTCATTAAATTTTTGCAGTTCTCATAGTGATATCTATACCTAATTTACTTTTTGTATGTTTTTTTTTTTCTTCATGTTTTTTAATTTCAGGTTGCATGTGACAATCCTTTATACTTGGTTTTCAACTATCGTGCATTTCAGGTGGGGATTGCTCACCCCTTTGCTGCTTCAATTTGCTGCTTGATGCCGGCCATTTATCTATTTGGTCCGCTGTGTCGGGTAGCCGACATTTCGGTACATTCAATGTTTCTGCAGTGTGGCTGTGTGTGTTCGCTATATACCTTTTTTGTACATGTGTAGTTTTTTGTATATATGTAGGTTCATGCACACTGATATCTTGTGTATCTGTATGTTTTTTTCTTGTTCATACTATATACGTTTCTGCAAATGCCGTCCAGTGCATTTTTGATTCTTTCTGGTACATTTTATTTAGCTTACAATGGGCTTTCAGGTGCAGTCCTGTGCGTTTGCATGTGGTTTTGATGCATGTGCATGTCTTTTGGTACATTCCAGACCAGACAAAATTGTGCATGCAGCATTTTTTTCACCTGTCAATAGAACGGACTGCATTTGGGTGAACAGAGCCCAGAAATACCCTAGGAATACATTGGGATGCATTTCAGGTATGGAACAAAAACAATTTGCTTTGCGGACATGCTGTGAACTGTGACGTACGCCCCGCCCAAACCCACTGTACGTCAATCCCACGTGACTATACACAAGTCTGAACCGAGCGTGAGCGGCACAAGCACGTGCCGATACCACTCTCACCCTCACCCTGCTCGCAGGACACAATCTCAGGCCAGCAGACAGAGCGATCGTCACCAGGCTTGGTTAACTCCGCAGTTAACCCTTTACCCACCAAACTTCCACCGCCACCATGTGTTTTTCGGAACACAAACCGTGCCCAGCAAATGTGACAATTTAAACACTTAAACAATGCCTGTGATGCCACTGTCCTCTCAGACAGGAATATGACAGGATTCACTATACAGTAGCAGTTCGTATTTAGAGCAATATATATATATATACACAACCGCAAAATAAAAGGGAATAAAAGAATACTCGACAGTCCTGTAGCTTGATTTTTAACCTCAGGGTTTTTATGACTTTCGTGTGAATGCGGGGGTCACCACCTACCGTGTTTCCCCGAAAATAAGACACTGTCTTATATTTTTTTTGGCTCAAAAAAACACACTAGGTCTTATTTTCGAGGTAGGTCTTATTTTTTTTCTTTTCAATGTACAACAATCCAAAGTTAATGCAAATCCAAATTAAATAATCCAAAATGGCAAAGTTAAGAATAGGGTGATCAGGGCAATCAGGGGTGCTGTACCTTTCCAAGAGCATTTTGGTAACCAGAATGAGCGAAGCACGCTTTAACTATGGATTCCTCACAGGCGCAGTGCATTTGGTATCACTCCGCCTGCGTCAGGAGCCGGCGCATTAGAGGAAGCATCAGCTTATGTGGCTCTGCTCCCTCCGCTGCCGCCTCGCTTCTTCTAGCGCTGGCTTCGTTGGCACCGCTGATTCTCTCTCGCGGCGCTTCAAGTTCCCCCTTATGCCACCACCGGCCCTGGGAAAGGTCGCAACTAGGTCTTATTTTCGGGGTAGGTCTTCTATTTTAGCAATTCCCAAAAATGGTACCAAGTCTTAATTTCGGGGTAGGTCTTATTTTCAGGGAAACAGGGTAGCAGACCTGCTTGGTTATTTTAACTTGTCTAATCCTAATATATTATTGCGTGATGCCATGCCTTTAACGACAGCCATAAAAGGCTTGGAGAGATATTTTGGAATTTCACTCGGGCTGGGCAATAAAAGATCACAGCCAGAGCATCTCTTCTGTGGAATGTGGAGGGACCTGTCAAATTCTAAATGAAGACCTGCATGTGCTCTGAACTGCGGCACAAGATAATTCCGAGTCTTAATATTAAGACTCTGACCCCCTTATCGTCACATGAACAAGCCCTGTATGTGTCCCGGTTAGGGAGATTCACCCACTCTATTTGTCCCTGGTGACTGTTATCTTTGAAAGTGAGATAATTTCCCAAATGTTGGGCCGTCATCAGAACAGGAATAGATGGGAACTCTTCCAATGGGGACACTAGTTCTGGTGACTCTTCTGACCACCAAAGATTTCTCTAACTTTGGAGGGATTTTTCTCTAACTTATGGAAAGGAAGGACGGAAGTGAAGGGAAATCCCCAATGGGACACAGGTGGCCCAAAAAAAAAAAAGCTGATAGGGGTTATAACCTTCCGCTAATTCAACTCTAATTCAAATCTAAAAGTATATATGTTGGCTTCAGTTCTACTCTAACGTTTATATTGGGTCCCCAGAGAAGGACATTGCAATGGACAGGAGTACAAAGTAGACCAGTGGGCTACATACCTGATATCCGTAGCAAAATAGCAGTAGAACATCAAGAAATATACATTTTTATGTGTGATCAAGGATATTTTTTTAAGTGGTCAAATAAGATAAATGTGTTAGTTGACAAAAAGGTACATCATTTTATTTGCATTGGATTGTAAAAGTCCAAATGCAAATTAGGGAGGGTTTTAGTGCATGAATGTGGCTTTTAAAAAAAAAAAGCATTTGGTTGTATTGTTGGGTTGTGATGCGGAAGGTCACTTTTCCTGGTTATATGAAATTGCTGAAAGCAATTACCTTTTAAAGTGGAACTTTACAGTTTTCAAATGTGCAGTCTGCTTTGTATAGTCTGCTTTAAATCTTTCATATCTATCTACAAGTTTGAGGAAAGAAAATCTCATGTTGCTAGTAATCGGCCATGGTGCTTTCTCTAAGAAGTGGTTAAACTGTTGATATATTGATATTAGTTATGCAGATGTGGTTTTGACTAATGGTTCCAATTGCCTTCCTGAAGATGATGTATGGTGTTGCACTGCTTATAGATGCAGTAATCTTTCAGCATTGGCAGTGCAATTGCAGTATTTCATAAAGGTCTAAATAGAAGTGAAGCAAGGTTGAACAGAACAAAATTGGATAACAGTTTAAAATCCGCTTTGATAAATATAGAGGTTGACGTTTATAAAAGAAAATGCTACTGTATAGTCAAATAACATAACACATACACAATATTATATATTGTATTGAGTAGGTTTCCCTTTTGCCACCAAAACAGCATTGACACTTCAAGACATGGACTCCACTAGACCTCTAAAGTTATACTGTGGTATCTGGTACAAAGCTGTCGGTAGCAGGTCCTTTAAGTCCTGTAAGTCGGGAGGTTAAGCCTTGGCGGATCAGACTTGTTTTTCCAACACATCCTACAGATGCTCGATTGGTTTGAGATCTGGAGAATTTAGAAGCCACGTCAATCCCCCCAAAATTTCTATTTCTGAACCCATTCTTGAACACTTTTTGCAGTGTGTCAGGGCACATCTTCCTGCTGAAATTCCTTGAGGCTACTGCCATCAAGGAATACTGTTCCCATCACGGGGTGTACTTGGTCAGCAATGTATAGGTAGGTGGTACCTGTCAAATAACAGCCGCATGAATGGCAGGACCTAAGGTTTCCCAGTTGAACTTTGCCCAAAACATCACACTGCCTCTGCTGGCTTGCCATCCTCCCATAGTGAATCCTGGTGTCATCTCTTCCCCATGTAAGTGACACACTCACCCAACCATCCACATGATGGAAAAGAAAATGAGATTCATTAAACCAGGCAACCTTTTATTTGCTCCGTGGTCCAGTTATGTTTCTCACATGCCTGTTTATAGGTGCTTTTGGAGATCGACCGGGGTCAAACTGCGATGCACTATGTTTTCAGACAGCTTTCTATCAGAACCAACATTACTTTTTTCAGCAATTTGAGCTACAATAGCTCTTCTGTTGGATTGAAGGGGCCAGCCTTCACTCCCCATGCACGCAAATGAGTCAGTTTTCCTTCCTTGGACCACTTTTTTGCCCACTTTAGCTTGGATTTCCACTTTAAAAACCAGATATTTTTTCATATTATGCAACTGTTTATCACATTGGCTTGAACCAAAAAGTAATTGGGTATCTCCTCCCAGATCTGGACCAGGGCATCACTGAGCTCCTGAACAGACTGAGGTGCAACCTGGCGGTGTCTGATCGATCGAGACATAATGCCCTAGAGGTGTTCTATGAGATTCAAGTCAGGCGAGTGTGGGGGCCATTCGATGGTATCAATTCCTTCATCAAGGAACTGGCGGCATACTCTCGCCACATGAGGCTGGGCATTGTCGTGCACCAGGAGAAAACCAGGACCCACTGCACCAGTGTAGGGGTTGACAATGGGTCCAAGGATTTCATCCTGATACCGAATGGCAGTCAGAGTGCCATTGTCTAGCCTGTAGAGGTCTGTGCGTCATGGATATACCTCACAAGACCATAACTGAGCTACCACCAAACCGGTCATGCTGAACGATGTTACAGGCAGCATAACGTTCTCCATGGCTTCTCCAGACCCTTTCACGTCTGTCACATCTGCTCAGGGTGAAACTGCTCTCATCCGTAAAAAGCACAGGGAGCCAGTGGCGGACCAGCCAGATCTGGTGTTCAATGGCAAATGCCAATTGACTTCCACGGTGCTGGGCAGTGAGCACAGGGCCCACTAGAGCAGTGTTTTTCAACCTTTTTTTGTGCAAAGGCACACTTTTTTCATGAAAAAAATCACGAGGCACACCACCATTAGAAAATGTTAAAAAAATTTACCTCTGTGCCTATATTGACTATATATAAAGTAATTCTCTTGAATAGGAATCAAATAAACACAAAGAAATTATTTTATAATTACTTTATTATGAAATAATAAAGTATTTTATAATTGTTCATATTTCTGTTCAATCCATGACTTAACTTCACACATCA
>NW_017307609.1:261276-270700 GCF_000935625.1 Nanorana parkeri
TAACTCCTTCATGGCACACCCAGCGTTACCACACAACCCCAAAAGCCCCATGGCTTTGTGGGGTCTCACCAGGGTAGCAGATTTTGCCTTGTACACACATGCGATGACTCACCGGCCCAAGAGTGAGGAGGAGACTCAGCCCAAGTGATTCCGTCAGGTAACGAAGGGAAGGGGGAGTAGTCTGTCCGTGACGTCACCGGACTCCTCCCTCCCCTTCGTTACCCATCACGGATAACTACATCACCCGACTCCTCCCCCCTTCCCTTCGTTAGCCGACAGAGCCACTCGGGGAAGGGGGGAGGAGTCCGGTGACGTCGATGTCCGTGACGTCACCGGATCTCCGACGGAAGACCCGGAAGCCGGCGGAGAGGTGAGTAACTTTGATCGATCAAAATAATTTTGATCGATCAAAGAAATTAACGATTTATTGACGGCACACTAGTGTGCCGCGGCACAGTGGTTGAAAAACGCTGCACTAGAGGATGTGGGGCCCTCAGGCAACCCTCGTGATGTCTGTTTCTGATTGGTCAGAGGCATTCACACCAGTGGCCTGCTAGAGGTCATTTTGTAGGGCTCTGGCAGTGCTCATTCTGTGCCTCTTTGCACAAAGGAGCTGATACCGGTCCTGCTGATCGGTTAAGGACCTTCTATGACCCTGTCCAGCTCCTGGAGTAACTGCCTGTGTTTTGAAATCTCCATGCTCTTGAGGCTGTGCTGGGAGACACAGCAAACCTTCTGGCAGTGGCACGTATTGCTGTGGCATCCTGGAGAAGTTGGCATGCCTGTGCAACCTCTATAGGGTCCAGGTATCTCCTCATGCTACCAGTAGTGACACTGACTCTAGCCAAATGCAAAATTAGTAAAAAAAAAAACAGCCAGAAAAGATGAGTAGGGAAAAAAAGATCAGTGGCCTCCACCTGTAAAACCATTCCTGTTTTGGAGGTTGTCTCATTGTTGCCCATCTAGTGCACCTGTTAATTTCATTAACAGCCCGCTCTGCGACTTAACTGACCTGATCAATATCCCAGGAGTTTAATTGACTTGATGCTATACTCTGCTTTAAAAAGTGTTCCTTTCATTTTTTTTGAGCAGTGTATTTCTTTACGTTTTTGTCCAAGCGCTTATAGTATGTTTCCAAACAGCTGGCTCCATGTCTCTGAGCTCTGCTTCCCTGAACCTCCTGTCCACTACAAGATCACAAGAGCAGTAGAGCAGTCTCCAGCAGCTGTTCATCTACTAGCATGGAGAACAGTGGAGTGAGGAGCAGAGAAGTGGCATGCCTTGCCTTGTCTGTGTCATCTTCCAGGACAGCCAATGAGAGGAAGAGGAACAGGAAACACATCAACCACATTAAATAAAAAGGCACCTCCTTCCACCTCAATTCAGTTTTTTTGTGTTTCCTCCGGCTACACAGGGACATCGTAATGTTTGTTATTTTAGGGCTCAAGTTATATTTGCCTTAGGGCAGTCCTAACCTTGGTATGTGTTGGGACCTACTCGAGGTATTGCCTGCTGCAGCGCATACAGGGATTCCCTATCGGACCCCCATCCGATGATTGGCCAAGGTTTACCCTCTTGGGACAGCACAGTGACAGCACCAGTCGGAAGAGTTTTACCTGAGAGGCTTGGTCAAGACGCGGTTGTAACCCTGGTTGGGCTCGCGCGGGAGGGTTAGTGGCGTCTCTAGGCTGTTGCGGCTGAGAGCTGGGAAGGTGGCGTATGTCACATTGAGGTTGCCTTAGCGCTCGGCGCATCATCAGTAGGTGACGCAGTTCCGGTGCGTCGTTTCCAGGTTCCGGAACGCCAGCTGAGCGCTGGTCAGCGCATAAAAGGCGCTCATGCGGACACAGCCAGCATGTGAGGATCGGAGGGGAAAGTTCTCACAGCAAACGCCGCTCAACTGCGACTATTGCAGCGGCACAGCTTTTACACCAACCGGGACCACATACGGCCAGTGGAGGACGTCGGGAGTGGGCCGAGTGAGTGCAGTCGGCAGTGAGCTGAAAATGCCCACGGATGCCGGACCTGGTGCTGCTTCTCCAGATCTGGGAGAGCATGGCGCTAAGGTAGGCGAGTTTTTTGTGAGGATTCTCCTCTACCTTTACCCTGCTTGTTTTGGGGACCTGCATATACAGGACAAGCTTGGGTAGTGATGTAAACATTGATTGCATGTTGGGAGGAGCACTGGCTGGCATCCTTCTTGTCTTACACAGGTTAAAGTCACAGAGGATAAAGCCCTTGCTGAAGCTGGTTGCTCTCGCCCAAAGGGGAAAAAGTGAGCTTCTTGTAATGCCAAGATGTCATCTTCATGGTCCAAACCCTTATGTAAAGGCTGTTTAGAGAAAATGGTTGCCAAAGAATCGGCAGGGATGTTCAAGGGTCTGATGGATTCTATGAGGGAGGAAATTGTTACTACGTTTACTCTTTCATGTCCTTAATACAGAACCCAGTGGGAACGCTAGTGGAACACTAGTCTGCCAGGAACATCGGGGGAAGGTAGCTCGGTGGGCTACGCAGAGAGGTGCGTAAGCAGGCGCCCAGTGAATCCTCGGCCTCTCAGGTAGAGTCAGAGGATCAGGAAGATTCAGAGGGTGACGAACAGAGCGGTAGAGCTACAAAATTCCTATTCCCTTCCTTTGAGACAGGTGAGCTGTTGAAGACTTTATGGGATACTTTAGGTATTAAGGAGGAGTCCGCTGAGCTGTGAGTGCATGATAAGCTTTACAAAGGACTCCAAACTAAAAAAGGTCGTACCTTCCCAGTTCACAAATCCCTATCGGAACTGATCCAGGAAGAGTGGAAGCACCCAGAGAAAAGAATGTTTTTCTCGGCAGGTCACAAGCGTAGATTCCCATTTGCGGAGGGGGATTCAGGCCTGTGAGAGAAATGCCCGAAACTAGATGCGTCTTTATCGAAGGTCTCCAAAAAGACAGATTTGTCATTTTGAAGATATGGGGGCATTGAAGGACCCGATGGATAGGAAAGCCGAGGCTTTGCTCAGAAAGGGATGGAAATCGGCTAGTGCTGGTTTTTTTTTTTTTTTTTAACAAAATTTTTTTTTCTGTTTTAGCAGTCAACCCTCATCGGGTATGACCACAACGTACCAGGAAATTCAATACAGATAATACGAGGTTTTCTCTAGTGCTGGTTTTAAACCAGGGCTGGCCATTACTTGTGTGGCCAGGACTTTTGAGTGTGTGTCTCTGAACCAGCTTCAAGCACATCGGGAGTCTGGTACTGATCGAGATCAGCTGCTGGAATCCCTCCCCGTGCTGAGCAAGGCAGCTGCTTACATTGCTGACGCTTCAGCTGAGTCAGTCAGGCATTGATCAACTCCTCTAGGAGGTCTTTGTGGCTCAAGATGTGGCCAGGGGATGCAGCCTCCAAGGCAAAATTGTGCGGACTACCTTTCAGAGGTGACTTACTTTTTGGGCAGGAGTAGGAGGCGGTTTTAGACAGATCCGCGGACAAGAAGAAAGGGTTTCCGTTGCCTCCCAAGCAGCAGCGGAAAAAGTTTTTTCGTGGCCAAAGGGGGCAAAACTTCCGCAAAGGGAAGAAACAGGACCCGTCTAAAGGGTGGGCGTTTAAAAAGGGAAAATCAAAAGGAAATTTCCTCTTTAACCCCCCACAGGTGCTAGGATGAAGGAAAGGACCTCCACGGTAGTTTTCTCAGAGATACTGCCGGTGCCAAGAGCCACTCCGGACAGACAGCGCGAGTTGAGGGAGCTTAACAAGTGGCTCCGGAGCTGGTGTCAGAAGGAAGGTTTTGGTTTCCTGGAGAACTGGGCTGACTTCGCAGTCGGCTATCGGCTCTTCAGCCGAGACGGGCTGCATCTTAATGGGAAAGGTGCAGCATTCCTGGGGGGGAAAATGGTAGAAAGACTGGAGGAGCTTTTAAACTAGGAAGTGGGGGGGAGGGTATAAAAATAAAATCACTTATATTTTTATACCCTAATTTAATCATAATAATTTAATCATAGGTAAAAATAACACAAAGTAGTAAAGGAGTTCATAATAGTGGGCTCACTCCAGTCAATATAGGAAGAATTCTTCCCACTCTGGGTGGGGCTGACCAACAACAAGTTTATTTTGGAACTGGTTGAGACCGGTTACAAAATAGAATTGACGGAGTACCTGTTATTGTACGGGTACCTGTTCTAGAAGAGCGGAGGGGATTTTATTCCCACATCTTTTCCAGGATAAAACCCTCTGGAAAGTGCAGACTGACCCTAAATCTGCAGCCTCTAAACAGGGTGGTACTGTACAAAAAATTCCGTATGGAATCAATCTTTTCGATACAAGAGTTGCTGCCTCCAGGATCTTTTTTAGCGACTAGACCTCGGAGATGCTTATTTTCACATTTCAGTAAGAGTCGTCCCAATACCTGCTGAGATTCGCTTTCCGGGGACCAGCAGGGGTTCTGCAATTTCAATACAGGGCTCTGCCATTCGGCCTTTCCTCTTCGCCTCGTATCTTTACCAAAGTGTTGGCAGAAACTCTAGCCCCCCTAAGATGGGAGGTCGGCCAAGTATGGTGGTGGTCGTTCCATACTTGGCCGACCTCCTGTTTTTTGCACCGTCTGAGATCTTACTCCAACAAAAACTGGAGCTGGCGATATAACACTTGGAAAGTCTGGGTTGGTTGGTGAACCGGGAAAAGTCACAGCTGGTCCCCTCACAGACCGTAAAGTTTTTAGGTTATTGGATCAATACTCGGGACATGACGATTACATTACCGGTGGAAAAAGTGTCTTTGCTGTCAGAGGAGACATGGAGACTGAAGTTGCTAAGCGACGTCTCAGTCAGATCGGTAATGAGGGTGGTGGGGCTGATGACGTCAGACATCCCAGCAGTTACCTGGGCACAATTCCATTCAAGGCCGCTACAGAATTGGCTTTTGAGTATCTGGGGAGGTCGACAAGAAGACCTAGACAAGGTAGTCCACAAAACTTGATGCGATCAAGCAATCCCTCCTGTGGTGGATGGAGTGTCGGAACCTCTCAGTAAGCAGGCTGTGGTGCCAGCCAGCACCTTTGATAGTCAGGACGGATGCCAGTGCCTGGGGGTGGGGGGCCCACTGCCATGGAGCACATTTGGCAGAGCACGTGGTAACACGCATGGAGAATCAAGTCATCAAACTGGAGAGAGTTAAAGGCGATAGGGCTGGCCCTCTACCATTTTCAAGATATTTTAGCAGGCCACCATGTAGTGGCCTCGGACAATGCTGCAGCGGTCGCATATATAAACAAGCAGGGGGAGACGCACTCACATGGTTTGATGGCTTTGACAGTGGAAATGCCAAATAGTATTTTTAGCCCATTCTGAGCCTTTCCCTGTTTGGACTGTAGTTCAACACCCCCTTTCCTCGTTTATAACAAGTAGTGTGTTTTGTTGTTCACCAGGGGTGAACTCAAGCAAGGCTGATAACAGTGCTTGAGATTTAAGTGCAGCAGTGTTTGTCCGCTTACTACAGAAAGTTAGCAACTAGATTTTTAGAAGAATGTATCTGTATTTGTTCTCATTGTACCTTCTTATTATGCACTGTAGCCTGTATTGATGACTGCATTTTTATTTTACTAAAGGAAACAACCAAAGATATGCTGATAGATAAATTTCTAGAAAAAAAAAACCAGTGCAATTAAACTTCCATGTTTTCCATTTACCAGGTACCAGTTTTTGGAAGAGGCATTTCAGAACCAGAAAGGTGCTATTGAAAACCTCTTGGCAAAGCTTCTGGAGAAGAAAAATTATGTGCATTTTGCTGCTACTCAGGTTCAGAACAGGTAGATTTTTTTTTTCTTGCATTCTTAGAATCCTAATTGCTTCCATATGCATGTAACAGATTTCCATATGCAGCAGTCTGTCCATAGCATCAGGATCACAGATATTATCCAAGTTGCCCAGCAGAAGTGGCAATTACTGGATTGGGAAACCCTTTATTACATGGGTGCTGGTGCTTACATTGGTTGTTTATTCATTTGGCTTGAGCCTTTTTTCACTTGTTACTGCTTAAAAAATGTTTATCAAGAGTTGAGCTTCAATTTTGTTAACTCCTTCATGACCAGTGACGTATGTAACACGGCTTATTTCAAGTGATAAGGTGATACTAGGGGTCTTTTGGACCCCCAGTATTGCCTTAAAGAGTACCTGTCACTGCCAATATGCTATCACATGGGGGTTTGTAAGCCCCCCTATGTGATAGCAATTAAAGTTAAAAAAAATAGTTTTTTTAAAATTAAATTAATATGAAATCAAATGCAAAAATAAATGTCACGCGCATCTTCACGTAAACACGTGTCGGGTGCGCCTACGTATAAAAAACAACTATCGCGCTACACATGTTGGCCATCGCCACGCACGCCGGAGTGAGACCAATAATTCTAGGGCCAATATTTGCGTGCATTTCTAAACTGATGACCTGCAGTGGCCTTTAAAGCGTCAACTATGGACTTTTTGGGGAACTGAATTCTGTTGCAGTTTCACCGACGCACACAATTTTTAACCTGGGCATGTTGGGTATCTATTTACTCGTTGAATCCTCATCTTCTATATTTTATATTTTTTTTAAAATGGGTATTGTGTTTTGAGGCATTGAAATGCATTTTTCACACAATTTTGGGGTTTGATAACGAGAAAATATATAATGTTTTGGGGTTTCCAGTAATTTTCAGGCCTAAATTGTGGATTATAACATATAAACAAAAAATGGCCTCGGTCATGAAGGGGTTAAATACCACTTAAAACTTAATTTCCTGCTCGGATTACCGAGTTCTATAGGGAGCTGTTGCTGCATTTCACTGCACAGCAAACAGTTTTCATTAAAAATAAAGCCACACCATTTTTTTTTTCTCTCCCGTTCATTGAAGGACACAGGCAACAGATCGTAGATCCTGAATGGTAGGGTAATATCGCCACCTGCAGGAGAAGGACGCTAGGCACAAAACTAAAGACCAGTTACAGCCTAGGGGCGGCCCCTGCATGTTTTTTTCCCATCCAGCTGTGGTGGACCTTTTTGTCCCAGGGGGTGATTGTGCCGGTTCCGTCCTCAGAGGTTCAAAGGGTTTTATTCAAACCTATTTACTGTGCCCAAGCAAGAGGGGGTGTGGCCCATCCTGGACCTCAAGCGTTTGAACACCTTCGTGTGGGCCCGTCGGTTCCGGATGGAGTCGATCCGTTCCGTGGCGGCCTGGCTTCGTCAGGGATATCTTCTGGCCTCCATCGATATTCAGGATGCATACCCTCATGTACCCGTTTGCGAGTCTCATCAGCGGTATCTACGTTTCGCGGTGGGGGAGGACCATTTTCAGTTTGTGGTGCTGCCCTTCGGCTGGCGTCGGCCCCACGTGTTTTCACCAAGGTGCTGGCCCCGATCCTGGCGCTGTCGCGTTGTCGGTGGTTTCGATTGTGGGGTGCCTGGACGATCTGCTCCTACGGGCAGAGTCACATTCTTCGATGGTGACGGCTCTGGGGGTCACGGTGCGGTCCTTGGAGGAGTTCGGGTGGCTGCTGAACATGTGAAAGTCTTGCCTGGTGACCTCTCCACGCCTGGAGTATCTGGGTTTGGTTCTGGACACTGTCGCGGCCCGGGTCTTTCTCCCTCGGGACGAGCTCCTGAAACTCCGTTCCAAGGTCCAGCTACTGAGGACTCGCCAGTGGTCGCCCATACGGGTTTGCGTGCAGGTCCTGGGTCTCATGGGGCCTCCTTCGAGACGGTGCCCTTTACGCAACATCATACCAGGACCCTGCAGGGGAACATCCTGGTACAGTGGGACAAGTCCCCCCTGTCCTTGGACAGGGAGATTCGGATCTCTCGGGTGGCAAGGACCTCCCTGCGGTGGTGGCTTCAATCTCCGGCCTTCGTGCGGGGGAAGTCTTTCCTTCCCGTGCACTGGACGGTGGTCACCACTGACGTCTGCCTTTTGGGGCTGGGGCAGGGTCCTGGGCTCCTTGACCGTGCAGGGTCATTGATCGTCGGTGGACCCGGGGGAGTGGTCTCTGCACCCGGCGGTTTTTCGGCAGCTGTGTAGTCGCTGGGGGACGCCGGAGGTGGATCTTCTGGCGTCTCGGTTCAACCGGAAAGTGGACAGGTGTGTGGCCCGGGTCCTGGATCCCTGGGCGGTGCAGTGGATGCCCTGGTGGCTCCTTGGGGTCCTTACGGTCTACTTTACAACTTCCCCCTCTGTATCTGTTGCCTCGGCTGCGTCGGATCGCGGCCGAGGGCGTCACCGTCATCCAGTAACCCCTTAAGGACGGAGGCAATTTTCCAAGTTCTAAAAGTAACCATACAATTTGAGTTCAACCGTAATTTACCTCTTTCACATTAAGGGCACGCACACTTATTGTATATTGTTTTTTTGAAGACAACACGGGGCTTTCGTTTGACAACAAATAATTACAAATGAACTGTAATTATATATGACTAACATTTTACCAATTATGATAAATTAAGACATTTTCATTTTTCCCCAAACATGCACACATACATTTTATTGGGAATATCATAATACTGATGTTTTACTGCAATAAAACACCCATAATTGTATTCTACAATGTCCCATGTGTACATCAATACCCCCATTGTACAGGATTACAGGGGTTTATGGGACTTACAGAACCAAATATGGGGCTTTCCCATTTCAGTCATCATGCATGGAATTTCGTCACATTGCATTTCTGGGCCTATAGTATGGTCCACTTTTTGAGCAAAATTTTAATTAACCACTTAAAGGCCATGGTGTTTTACCCCCTTCCTGGCCAGGCCATTTTGCAGTATTCAGCGCTGCGGTACTTTGACTGATTATTCCGTCATGCAACGCTGTACTGAAATGAATTTCATACCATTTTTCGGGGACAGATAGAGCTTTCTTTTAGTGGTATTTAATCACCACTGGGGTTTTTATTTTTTACTATATAACAAAAAAAGTACCCTAAATTTTGAAAAAAAACCCATGTTTCCCTATAAAATGTTATGAAACATTTATTTTCACCCCAATTTTTTGGTATAATATAAAAGACGGGGTCACGTCGGGTAAATAGACACTAAACATGTCAACCTTTAAAATTGTGCCCGCCCGCGAAATCGCAGAAAACTTCCCGCAACCAAAATTGGCCATAGGCGACGCTTTAAACGTATTTACCGCTCATCAGTTTAGTGTCATCAGTGATTGATGGCCCTAGAATTATTGTTCTCACTGCGACGTTCGCGGCGATATGTAACATGCTGCATAATGGGCGCAATTGTCGTTTTTGTACATAGGCGCACCCGACGCATGTTTGCGTGTGTATGTGGGGGGGCGGGGGACTTTAAAACATTTTTTGTTATTTTGTTTAATTATTATTTGAAATATTTTTTTTTAGCTTCTTTATTTTTTTTGAATGCTGTAATTTTTTTTAAACTTTTTTTTTTTTTTTTTTTTTTTTTTTTT
>NW_017307609.1:270775-288591 GCF_000935625.1 Nanorana parkeri
CGCACACCCGCAGCTCCTGCAAGCGATCGGGCGTCTCTAGAGACGCCTGATCGCTTGTATGTAAACAGCCATCGCTGGCTGTTTACATACTTACAGTTTTCCCTCTCGTGTGCGCGCTGAGTGCCGCACACGAGACGGGGGAGGGGCAGGACGTCTTAAGACGCCCTCCCGCTCCTAGCAGACGTCCGTCCGGCCGTTCACAAACGGCCATGGACGGAAGGTAGTTAAAACACCGTTAATCACACCCCAAAAATACTGAACAGTGCTAAAACTGATCAGAGCTGAAGGGGTCCATTTAAAAAAAAAAAAAAAAAAAAATTACAATGGGGGGAATTAAAGAAAAGCAAAAACCCCCAAAAAAGAAAGAATACACCCCAACAAACCTGAGCAGTACTATTGTACTCATCAGTGTGATCACAGCGATAAAACTGATCGACGCTCAGAGGTTAATTTTATTAAAAAGAACTAAAAAAGGGTAAACCTATCAAAGGGTAAAATTATCATTTAAAAAAATGCAAAAATCACACCTGAATATGCTGAACAGTACTATTGTACTGATTTGAGTGAGCGGTTTTAAATAAAGGTTTTTTTTGTGTTTAAAATTATAATTGACTACTTTGAGAAGCACTGATCTGTCTACTTCTCTCGCCTCAGGTGACACTGAGGTGAGAGGGAGAAGCAGAGGCAGCCAAATCATTGGCTGTCACAATGTAACACTGATCGCAGTGACTGCTTGCCACTGCGATCACATGACCTCATTCCCCAGGATCACATTGGATCCTGGGGAATTGCCTGAGTTCCCAGGCCACCCTAACGTCTTTAAATCCCATGCTTTGTGGGACAGTATGGAACGTCCTAACATCGCAAACTGTTTAAGCACGCCATATTAAAGGAAAAACTAAATGCAAAACCTTTTTTTTTAGGTTTGTGTCCCAGAGATTCATTCTCTAATTGCCTTGATCATTAATGTCTCCAGGAGTGGAAGTGAGGCTAAATTCTTCTATCTTCTTCCTATACAAATCCTAGGATACCTTAGATAACCAACAATTTTTTTTCCTCTTTCAATAAATGTGATGTCTTTTGCACCTGTTATTGCCCTGAGAAGACTTTCAATATTTTACTTTCTTGTATTTGATAGGATAAAAGAAGTGAATGAAACTAATAAACGCGTGGAACAGGAAATTAAAGTGGCTATCTTCACCTTAATAAATGAAATCAATAAAAAGGGCAAATCTCTTCTGCAACAGTTGGAGGTAGGATACGTTTATTTAGTTGTATCATTCATTTGTGTATATATAGAAATTAATCTTTTGATGCTTCTTGCTTGCATTTAAGTTAAATATGGCATTGCGGTTTAATTTGATAATCTGTTGCGGTTTTAATGACTGAGATCTTTAGTGCTGTTATTTTTAACTTACTAAAGCAACATTTTCCTTTTCAAGCACTACATTGGTCCATGTTATTGAAGGCATTTTAGAAGAAGAAACATATAAATATCTGACTAAATAGAGATATTCAGGGAGATTTACAAAAAAAAAATACTTTATATACTTTTACAATAAGCAGATAAGCACTGATCTAAGATGTATGGGTATGTTAAAATATGCCCTTGCATTCTGCTTTTAACAGAATGGTATTGCCTGCTAATCCAACACACAAGTGGAACCGTAGGATACAAAGCTAAAAAATGGAACTAGAAAAAAAAAAAACTTTGGGGAACAAATAGATAAATGCTTACCTTTGCCACTATTATCTCAGATAAATGCTTACCTTTGCCACTATTATCTCACAGAAATTCCCTTTTGATCATCACGTTATATGCAAATAGGTCAAAAATTTACTTAAAAAAAAATATTGCATAATGTATTTATGTGCATTGACTTTCAGAGCGTAACAAAAGAAAGACAAATGAAACTTTCACAACAACAAAATGATATAACTGGTCTCTCCCGACAAGTCAAACATGTTATGAGTTTTACAAACTGGGCTATTCAAAGTGGCAGCAGTACAGCACTACTGTACAGTAAGCGACTGGTAAGTGTCTTTGGCTTAGTTTTTAGTCAATTTTCTTCATGCTTATGTTTTTAATATTCTCATCCCATTTTAAATACTTTGTGTATGTATGCCCAATCAGGGAGAGCAGACTTAGGGTTAATATGCTCTTGAACGGTTGAGAGCTATACGCAAGCGTTTTACAACTAAGACATAGCTGAATATGAAAACCAGCCAGAAAGTGAAGCTTGAGGCTCAATAGAAGATAGCTGAATAGAAGACTATGTGATCATTTGCAGTATTTCATATTTACCTTGTATTTTTAGACTTTACCATAATAAAGAACATGTATATAAAACCATTTAAATATTCCCCAACTTGGAAAAATAACATGCAGCTAGGTATTGGATAGTGGGTATCGTAAGGGGCCAGACTGTGCCTTTCTTATTGCAATCAGCCGAACTGTCTTTTATGTGGTCTGTAAGAGGGTTGTACATTAGTAAAGTTATCATGACAAACCAGTGGAAGGAAAAAACACAACACACAGAAAAAGTTTATCTGTATGTGGATTCCATGTGCATATGAATGCCAAGGTAAGATGAGCACTAACCTAAGACTGATCAACACATTGCATTCCTTAGGAATAGAGCGAATCCCGTATTCTAATTCACTTGTCCACAGCTTCTCCAAAAGATTCTGTTAGTGCAGCCTTTCTCAACCAGGGTGCTGTGGCACCCTGGTGTGCCTACAGGCTTCCTCGGGGGTCCCTCAAAATTTTGTGGTAGTGGGACTGTGCTGTGAAGACTAGGTGGAGGGGGCTCCTAATGTATGTAAAGGGGAACTCTGGTGTGAAGGGGTGGCTACTGATGCTAAGGCTGACTCTGGTGTGAAGGAGAGCAGGGGAAACTTGATGTGAAGGAGGAAACCCACTTTTATGTGTTTTTGTCACCCCACCCCCCTTTAAATCTGACATTTTGGACTGGGTTGCCTCAAGATTTTGCATACTTAAAGGGTGCTGTGAAAGAAAAAAAGGTTGAGAAACACTTTGCTAGAGCACTCCTCATCTTCCACTAGCTACTGAAATATAAGTTTTGGAGTGGACTTGGGTCCAGTGTGAAAAAAACCTCTCTGCCGTTCTCTAAGTCAGTAATACTAGGTTTTTCCTTAGAGCTACTTGCATTGTGAGATGCATATGTTTATGGCATATACAGTGAGGAAAACAATTATTTCCCATAACGTCTTCCAGGACAGCATCACGAGATGGAATCTCCTCCCCCACACACAGGAAACACGTCACTTAATTTGCTTAAAAGACCTTCCTCTCCTCCACTCCCTCAGTCTTTTGTGTTAACTATCCATTAAGGAACCGTTCCTGTTTATTTTTGAGGATCGGGTTGTCCTTCGGACAGACCCGACTTTTCTGCCAAAGATCGCTTTTAGGTGCAACAGGGTGCAGGAGATCATTCTACCTACATTCTGTACCTGTCATTTAAATTGACATTAAAGCATAAATTTTTTAAAAAATTATGTCTCCTAATCTGATCTTCTTTCCTGTCGTTTTCATCTGTTCCTCCAGCGCTGCTGCGGGTCTCTGATCCAGCGCTGCCAAACAAATGGCAAACAAACTCATCAATTTGTTACCAGCTTTACAGCAAGGTGCACATGGAAGGGCTTTATACAGTACAACAGCAAAAAGTTTCCCAGCACATTCACCAGCCAGCATGCAAAAAAAACTTGTCTCACCGCTAAGGTTAAAAACAGAGGTTTAGATACACGTCCTCTGCAGAAAATGTGAAAGCCGCACAGCCGCGCCAAGGCACCTCTAAATAGTGCGGTCCTAACTCTAAATTATGAGAATCTCCATCTTGGAGCACATATGGCAAAAGATCAAATTGGGTGCAGGTTTGTCTGGAGGACAAAAAGGCACAGGAACGCACAAGGGATCCCGCACACATCACAATGGCAGCTGAGGAATGTGCTTGCTGGCACTTCCTATCCCATGGTGTCTGCATGCGGGTGCACGCCGTCTATAGACTTACCTTGTGTCTCTCTGGACGAGAATCTGAACTGCGCATGCACCCGCCCCAAGATCCTTTGCGGCCGGCATTTTTCAGATTTTCGGACGGGAGCGCGCCGTGAAGACACAGGTAAGTTTTAACCTGTTTGAAGGTTTTTTTTTTCAAAAGTTTACATACCCCAGTTCTTAATACGGTTTGTTGCCCCCTTTAACATCAATGACAGCTTGAAGTCTTTTGTGGTATGTGTGGATGAGGCTCTTTATTTTCTCAGATGGTAAAGCTGCCCATTCTTCTGGCAAATGGCCTCCAGGTCCTTTTATATTCCTGGGCTGTCTTGCATGAACTGCACGTTTTGAGATCTCCCCAGAGTGGCTCAATCCCCCTTTGGTTTAGCATAGAATGACCTGAATCAAAGCACAGGATGCCACACCCCTGAAATTGGTATGTCAAAATTAGAAAAGTTGGGGTTTTTGGGCAGCCGACTGACAACTTAACAAACCAAACATTTGTTGAAAAAATATATTGATTTTATTTGATTAAAAAATAATTGGAATGGATAAAAAATTTTGACAAAATGATTCTCCTATAGGCTTCCCCCACACTGATTATAGTTCATTCAAAGAAACATAACATTTAGAGATTTTGTACAATGGAACATGATTAGATAATTAGAGAACATGATGTGATAATTCATGGACACAATACATGATCAGTATACAAGAGTGATGGAGGAGCTTGATTTTCTCGATGTTTCGCGCTAGATAGCGCTTCCTCAGGAGATGAAGAGAGAAGTTGTCTATACAATTTAAGAAAAAATATATAAAGAGTATAAACATCTATAAACTTCTAATACAACCACTTGACATTATCTCGTGGTGTGGTAAACAGGTAGATATATGTATATAAATATATCACCTACCCTTGGAGTCTGTGTGCGTCCCGGTTGTTCCACCCGGCTCAGACAGTAAGAAGTAAAAGCATAGGGCGGGGGGAAACAGGACCAGAGAAGGAGAAGAAATGGAGGCCCTAAAACCCCAGTGGAGGCAGATTCTATCAAGAGATGGCAGATGAACCTTGTTTTCAAATAAATAAGATAAATCAGTTAGGGCCTGAAGGGAGATCATAAGAACTACTCTGAGTATCAGTGGGAACAGACCACTGTACCATATCGTTCTTAATGGACATAGTGATTAAAGTAAATAAATACATACCGCGTTTTACATAGAGTTGGAGGTTGAGACACAAGACTGTCAGTCTGCGTCGTAAAGTAGCCGTTCCTCTCTTGAAATTGCGCCCCCAGCAGCCAATACAGCCCTCTCAGGCTGTACACTGACGCTGGGGGCTCACGTGGGTGCTTATATCGGCGCTCCCCTGGTGACGTCATTGGTGTCGTCACCTGGTCCAAAACATTAAACGCCCTCCGTACGAGTCGCCGGGAAGTGTGGTGGCGGAGCTGGCGCTCTGAATGATGGTATTAACAGTGAGACACATTGCGGGGGCGTTTCTATTTGGTGGAGGCCAGCACCCTTGCTGCCAATCACTGGGGCCGGGGTTCCAAAACTAATAGTATGCAAGTAAGAGATGTAAGGAGAAGAAAAAAGAAATGGAGAAGAAATAAATAAAGTAAAGTGAAATAAAAATAAATATAAAAATGAAAATAAAAAATATATAAAACAGGAGGATATAAAAAATTTTAAAATAAAAAAGAAATGAGGTGGAAAATAAAGATGCGTAGGCATTAAAATAAAAGTGGAAAAAAAGGGGAAGGGGCCGGGGAACATGGGATGCACACATAATGCATGATTTTAAAACACTAAGTGGTGGACCCTCTCCTAGGGGGAAGAGGTGGGATATGGAAGTCCAATAAGGGTCCTCCCGATAAGACTTTCACATATGATTTACATTTATAATAGCTCTTTAGTCATAAACATTTCATGATATACATTTAATATATCCCCTTCTCTGGTCCCGTTTCCCCCCGCCCTATGCTTTTACTTCTTACTGTGTGAGCCGGGTGGAACAACCGGGACGCACACAGACTCCAAGGGTAGGTGATATATTTATATACATATATCTACCTGTTTACCACACCACGAGATAATGTCAAGTGGTTGTATTAGAAGTTTATAGATGTTTATACTCTTTATATATATTTTTTCTTAAATTGTATAGACAACTTCTCTCCATCTCCTGAGGAAGCGCTATCTAGCGCGAAACGTCGAGAAAATCAAGCTCCTCCATCACTCTTGTATACTGATCATGTATTGTGTCCATGAATTATCACATCATGTTCTCTAATTATCTAATCATGTTCCATTGTACAAAATCTCTAAATGTTATGTTTCTTTGAACTATAATCAGTGTGGGGGAAGCCTATAGGAGAATCATGTTGTCAAAAAAATGTATCCATTTTAATTTTTTAATCAAATAAAATCAATATTTTTTTTTCAACAAATGTTTGGTTCGTTAAGTTGTCAGTCGGCTGCCCAAAAACCCCAACTTTTCTAATTTTGACATATCAATCCCCCTTTGGGGGATATTTTTTCTTTACTGGATATTCTGGGTTCCACACTCCTTTGGAATATATAGGAATATTTTGAATTTCTGAGGTCTGGATCACTTTGGTTTCCCTGCTCTTGGGGATCCCTCATTTCTTTCACCTGCTTTTTGGCATTTACTCGGCTTGCTGTGTTTGGAGGAAGAAAAATGCTGACTATGACCCTAAGAACACCATCCCTACAGTCGAGCATGGAGGTGGAAAGATTATGCTTTGGGGCTGTTTCTCTGCTGAAGGTACAGGTCGACTTTGCCGCATTGAGGGCCCAATGGACGGGGCCATGTATTGTAGAATATTGGATGAGAACCTCCTTCCCTCAGTCAGAACACTGAAGATAGGTCATGGGTGGATCTTTCAGCATGACAATGACCCAAAACATACCACCAAGGCAATAAAGCAGTGGCTCAAGAAGAACCACATTAGGATCATGGAGTGGCCTCGCCAGTCTCCAGACCTCAGTGCTATAGAAAATTTTTGGAGAGAGCTGAAACTTTGAGTTGCCAAGCGACAGCCAAGAAACCTTAAGGTTTTAGAGAAGATTTGTAAAGAAGAGTGGATCAAAATCCCTCCTGAGATGTGTGCAAACCTGGTAACCAACTAGAAGAAACGACTTACCTCTGTGCTTGCCTACAAGGGTTTCTCCACCAAGTACTAAGTCATGTTTTGCTTGGAGATCAAATACTTATTTTACTTGCGTAATGCAACCCAATTTATAACATTGGTATCATGTGTTTTTTCTGGAATTTTGGTTGATATTCTGTTTCTATCATTTAAAATACACATATGATACAAATTATAGACCTTTCCTTTCTTTGTAAGTGGGCAAACTTACTCAATCTGCAGGGGATCAAATAATTGCCACACTGTAAGACCCCATTCACACTGAGCTACATCAGAAAAATCACTTTTTCAGCGCTAATTTGAGCTGAACAACTTTGAGAGACATTGAGCCACAGTGCACATATTGTCACGTTACGTATTGCTACTTTTGGCATGGACTTCGTAACTGCTACATTGGGCTGTATCCAATCAAAAGCGGTCTTGCTGTGACATAATTCCTCTTCCTGTTTCCTGCTTAGATTTCTGTGCAAAAGTGACACTTCTGTAGCGCGACATAGCTTGACACTGTTGCGCAAATTCGTGCGACATTGAGCTACACCATTGAAGCCTATTGGGCCAAATCGCACGAAATCCGCTGAAAAATAGGTCATGTTCAAGGGACAAGCTTGAGCTACAAGCTACACACGACATTGAGCTGTCAGATGTGAACAGCTCCATTGAAATGCATTGGACAAGCTACATTGAGTGATTTTTAAGCTGTAATCGCACTACAAATCGCTCAGTGTGAATGGGGTCTCAAGGAACCTAGACAGCCTTATCCTAAATAAACACACAACAACAATTGTGAATCTGATTTGGCTAGAATCTTTATCTGATTTGACATTTCTTATCAAATGTTTTTTTCAGATTACTTTTCAGCTACGTCACATCCTAAAGGCACGATGTGATCCAGTTCCAGCCGCAAATGGAGCAATAAGATTTCATTGTGACCCAACATTCTGGGCAAAGAATGTAGTTAATTTAGGTAAGATTGTTTGATTGTTTTATTTCTTGTATTGTGTGCATAGTTTGCTTTGTGGGTTTTTTTTTCTTAAAGGAGAACTATGACATGAGTGATTTCCACTCACCTCATAGTTCTAAGCCGACCTGTGACAATGAGACTGTCACAGGTCGGCTCAGTAGATCGGGAGGTGAGAGAACACATACCGGGTTCCCTCACCTCTCGATCCTGTCACGGCTCTCTGCCGTGACAGGGGGAGGGGCTGGATTCCCCTCTCCCCGCTCCGATCTGCCAGCGCTGACTGGCGGAACGGACGGGGGAGGGGGCGGGTACAGCTGGCTCTGCCTCTAGATAGGCATAGCCAGCTGTCACTCACGCAGCTGGGAGGATACCGTCATCTAAGTCGGGATCCGCTCCAGGTGCGGCGTCTCAGTATACCGCGAGCTGTAGCTCGCGGTATACTGAGCTTAGGGTAACGGGAGGACGCTAGTTTGTGTCCTCCCGTTACCCCAAGGAGAACTATGGGGAAAAACACTGACCCCATAGTTCTCCTTTTAATCTAGATTCATCTATCTATAGGATTTCCCTGAAAGCTAGAAATTTACAAACTTTGACAATACGTGCCCTACCTTGCAGTCCCAC
Source organism: Nanorana parkeri (assembly GCF_000935625.1). Classification (NCBI taxonomy): domain Eukaryota; kingdom Metazoa; phylum Chordata; class Amphibia; order Anura; family Dicroglossidae; genus Nanorana; species Nanorana parkeri. The sequence continues at coordinate 279,546 of NW_017307609.1, forward strand.
AGCGAACAAAAGCTGACTGAAGTTTCATAGATAAAATGAAATATGTGAGCATAGTAGCAGTAAATAGCATTGTAGTTATAGCTACGCCAATATAAAACTGTAGGGTGGTACACGTATTGGATATTCTAGAAGTGTCAATTGCGAAAGAAAATGACAGTGGCTACAGTGCTGGAATGTAGTGAACGTAAGGCACATAGCTTGCTATAGAGGTAAGTATATTAGAGCTTTCCTTGCATCATGATTTCTTTTGTAAGCGGCCAGGGTCATGTGAAATGTATTTCCACTTTTTCACAGCCAAATTTGGTTAGCACCTATTTTATATTTGTTACATGTTCCATAGCATAAGCTAAAAAAAAAATGCTTCTTACAGTTTAAATTGTTTTTACTTTGGTTTGGGGTCATTGGCTTTTTAAGGGGTAAAATTTCGACCTATGTCTTTGTAATGTTGGGGGGAGGGGTTTGTTCACTATGATTTGTAAAGTAGATTTGAACGCTGCAGCCCTGGCTTTTGCATTGCATGTTAAGGAAACACAGTCCTGCAATTTCAGTCCTGAGACTTTCTATAAGTATAGATCACTGTGAAAGTGCTCAGAAGAAAAAACCTGGATTGAGCCATCTTGCCTGCTGCAACAAAAAATAGATAACGATCTAAGAAATATTTGGAGATTGGAGATAGATGCGAGTAAGGAGTTAAGTGCTAAGGGTGGTGGTTTGTGTTCAGACTTTATTTTGGGTATTAGGCATAATACCTAATACGTTTAAAAAAAAAAAAAAACCCTTTCATAATACCTTAGGTATTATGCTAGGGCCAATCTTGCTCCTGTACACAGCAGTATAACTCAAAGGGTAATTAATTCCTCTGCCCCTCAAATAGATTCCAAGAAAAGGATTTTATTGCAAGTACTATTTTTTTTTTTTTTCATCTCCCTCACACAAAGTGGGCATTTGAAGTGAGCTCTGCTACACTTTATTTACCAAAATTCATGTTCAAACACATGTTCACCTTTTTAATCCATGTTTTTGAAAACCGAGTACTCACAGGACAACCTCCATTCCTTAAGTAAATCAACCCAGAGTATAATATGAAACGTATATAAAATCTTGATAAGTTTAGGGAGGGAACTGACGGGTATTTGCAAATTTCTTTTTTGCTAAAGGGAAGAGGGGGCGGTGTCACTTAGGGCCAGTTATGATAAACTACGTTTTTTGTATAATAATTCTTGTTTCTATATATATAACAATACAAACATGTAAACATCCTGTTAAAAGACTCTCGCAGGGAGAAATCCAATTGGAAACAGAGGAGAGAGAGATTCATAACTTCTTCCTAAAACAGCCACCATAAATTTCCCTTCCCATTGGTATTAAAACCATTCTTCCCCCCTAGGGGTCTCAACAAAAAAAAAAAAAAAGCAAGGAAAACGACAACCCAAAATTCCTCCCATCCCTAAACCACCCAAAAAACACAAAGAAAACAAACAAGATGAATTGGAAAGAAGAAGAAAGTCAGTCTCATCTCCTTCCCTCATTCCTCTCCCCTGCAATGGCCTTGCAAGTGAGCCTCACATTCCTGGTAACCACATGGTAGTGATGTCGGACTCTATCCATGGTTTCCATGTCACCATAAATTGTGGGTACCTGTCCTGGGATCGCGCTACTATTTAACTCTTCAACCCTTCTTAAAAATATATATTTCTTTGACCCAATCTTTAGTTTGAGATGTATCTTGAAAGCTCCAATTAGAGCTGCAGCTAACGATTATTTTCAAAATCGATTAGTTAGCCGATTATTAAGTTCGATGAATCGGTTAATCGGATAAACAATAAAATAAAGTTTAAAAAATGGCTCCAGTGATAGGACTACTAGTTTGTATTGAGGTTGTAGTCCATCACAACAATATCTAGCTATTACAGTTCTTGCAGCAAATTAAAAAAATCTAAATAAGCCTTTCTTAAGGCCTGGTTCACACCTGTACGTTTTGTAGCGCGTTCAACGCTCTACGAACGCTCTACAAAACTCTCAAACATGAAAATCCCATTGTTTTCTATGGGTATGGTTCACACCTTGCCGTATTTCAGCCCGTCTGAACTAGAGCTGCAGCTAACTATTATTTTCATAATCGATTAGTTAGCCGATTATTAAGTTCGATTAATCGATCGGATTTTTAAAAAAAAGTATCCAGTGATGGACTACTAGTTTGTGTTGAGATTGTAGTCCATCACGGGAGCAAGCTAGGAGCGGTGGAATTAAAAAAAATAGTGTGGTGTGCAATATAGTACATTATAAAGCGGCACAGTGCAGAATACATGGGAATGGTGTACAGGGATGGAGAGGATGGGTATGACGGTGGAATGGAGTGCAGGGATGGAGAGGACGGGTATGATGGTGGAATGGAGTGCAGGGATGGAGAGGACGGGTATGATGGTGGAATGGAGTGCAGGGATGGAGAGGACAGGTATAATGATGGAATGGAGTGAAGGGATGGAGAGGATGGGTATGATGGTGGAATGGGGTGCAGAGGACGGGTATGATGGTGGGTTGGGGTGCAGAGGACGGGTATGATGGTGGGTTGGGGTGCAGAGGATGGGTATGATGGTGGGTTGGGGTGCACAGTGTTGGGTCCCAGGCTCTTGGTCGGGGCACTTACTGTCTGAGCATTCCCTCCATAGATGCCGGCTCGTCCCCAGCCATAGTCTCCGTCCCCCGGCTGACACCCGTCACGCTCACATCCCCGGCACCCGTCATGTGATCGGCCCGGCTAGATGTGAGGAGCGTCGGGAGCTGGACCGCTGCGGCGTGCGCGTTCGGTGGGCGTGGCGTGCGCTGCGTGCGGGGCTTGAGTGTGGAGCCGCGAACAGGCTTCAGCGGTGGGCGTGGCTTATGCGTCCTGTGGGCACGGCGGGAGCAGCGTGCGGTGGGAGGTGTCCTGTGAGCACGGCGGGCGCAGCGGTACGTGAGCAGCGTGTGACGTGTGCTTCAGGCCGCGTGTAGAGCCCCGAACAGGGAAATCAATTGATAGCCGACGAATCGACGATCGAAAACGTAGGTAACGTTTTCAATCGATTTTAATCGACTAAATCGATTAACTGTTGCAGCTCTAGTCTGAACGCGCTACAAAACGGCCTACGCCTGAAAAGGTACATGAGCTTCTTTGCGGCGTTTTTGTCACGCGTTTCCATTGGGATACAGCCAAGTAGCCCTCGGAAACGCGCATTTGTCGCGTGTTTTTTTTTACTGCGAATCGCGATAAAAACACGCATCGCGACAAACGCGCATATTCAATACGCCTAGGTGTGAACAGAGCCTTACTTCCTTAATTGGTCCTGGTATAATAGTCAACAGCGCGTGATGATAAACGAAGGTAGTGGGGGTTATATAGAAGCATTTTTTTAATTCAATATTTCTCTTGTATGTTACTAACAAAAAATTACTGAATTGTGGCAAACATTTACATTTGTCTATTGATCCAACTAGTGGCATTGTCTAAGTGCAGTAGAGCACTAAACCTGTTCTTGACAGCACTCGTATTATCCCCAGTGGACTGGCTTAGTGACAACACAAGTTGACATCTCGTGAGGAAAATGTCTGTCATTAAATGTCAGAAAAGTGGCACATCATCATAACAAGCTAATTCCCAGGCTTCCAATCTCCCTGGACTTTGTATAAAGTGAATCTGACAGTTAATATAAAAAGTTTGGTCCATAGCGCGGAGAAAAAAAAATTGAAATGTGCGTGTATGTTGACACAATGGTAATGATGCCTTGTCTACAATTTAAGCTGTACAGTGTACATACTGTGTTTTATAGCACATCAGTATCAAAACATTCAGTTCACATTCCAAAATATCAAATGTGTGTGTGTGTATAAGTGTATATGTATATGTGTATATAATAATATATATATAAAGGGGAGTTAGTGGGGTGTCATACATGTTGGACCTGGGAGTAAAAAATGCCTCCTGATAATCAAAAGACAGAAAAAATAAACGTAGGATGACAAACCCTAAAATGAATTATGAATCTACAGAACATTGTAATATTCATGTATGTGGTATATCTCTGATCTGTTTAGGGTTTGTCATCCTACGTTTATTTTTTCTGTCTTTTCTGTCTTCTACAGCTTCCACAGGGAAGCTGTAGAAGCAGAGATCCGAGTCATCAGCCTCACCAGCTTCTGTAGCTGGAGAGTGACGGCAGAATGCGGAAGTGATGCAATATACATCACTTCCTGCATTCGGGGACGGAGGGGAGATCGGGTACGTACACACACACACATACACACACATACACACACACACACATACACATACACACACACACACACACACACACACATATTGTCCTCTTGTCTGCGAATACTGAAAAATGGCCCGATCAGCAAGTGGTTAAAAACTAAAAAAAATAAAACGGGTTCATTTATTTTTTTTCTTTCGGCCTGACAAATTCTGCTGCGGGGTGTGCGTTGCGGTGCTATTAATTTCAATGGCACCCCAAACTCTCCCTCCCGCTCGTAGTGTGTTTGCCCGCACTGGAACGCACGGTACTGCATTGCAACAATTGCAAAAAATGTGCATGCGTTTTTCTTCTGAAGTAAACCTTGTGTTTGTGTATTTTAAATAAAAGATGGTATTTATATATTTTTTTTAAATCCGTTTAATTGATTATGAAAATAATCGTTATTTGCAGCCCTATTTCATAGCACTGCAGAGTGCGCAGAGCTAAGTATTTCTAGGTTTATGCTATCCAGGGGAGATGAGCACCTGTGTGGGACATGTGAGTTGGGGAAAGGGGGTACAACACATTTATGGCTCAGATAATTCAAGAAAGCCAGCAGTCACTGCTTTAGCAACTGGGAGTTTAAATGCTGGTGCTGCAAATGTTAAACTTTTGTTACCCTGGTTTCTGTTTGCCAGTAATGAGTATTGAGATTTACTGCATTATCAGCCAAGTTTTATATTCCAGATTGTTGCCTGCCAGGCCGATTTGTAGTACAGTTTTAGTTTGATGTGTTGCCAGTATTTAGCACCTGGTGAGCTGTAGCAAAAACAAATGTTGATATTCTCCTGCAAAAGTTGCATTTTTGAGAAATTTCCTCAAGCATGTTTGTCATATAGGCAGTTGAGGTTTTTTAGGTGGAATTTGTCTTCTTTAGCATAGCACTGTAGCAATAATAAACTACAAACCCAAGTTGGCTTTGACTTTCATGTGAATTGGAACAGTATATCTGTAAGGGTTAAAACTACCTGCTAGATTCTACTATTTTTTGTATATATAATGACCAGAGCTTGAAAATTATGTTTAATATATTTTTATTCTTGTTTCAAGGTTATACAGTTTATACACATTCCATTGGACTATGCATACATGTTACTATTACTATAAAATACCTATTCTGTTAAACATATCTTATTTTACATATATGCATAGATCCACACCCTTCTTGCCTCTTTCTCTCTTTCACACACTCTCCTACATACTCTCCAAGGATAGAGAATTATTGTATAAACCTGTGTCTCTTTGTGAGCATCTTGTGTCAATACCATTATATCAAATCATGTCCTTAGACCAACTCCTTACTCTCTTAAACCCATTCTAAAACCATAGAGAAAACAACAAACCAAATCCCTTCTCTCCTTCTAGTGTTCGTGATCTTTTGTATTCTTATGTCTAATTTACTGTGTTACTTATTCCTTACTAAAAAAAAACAATTGTGTATTAACCTAATCTTTCTTCTCTCCCCTCCCCTATTAATTCTTATTTCCATATTTATTATATTTCCCCTTCTCTCCTTTCCTGTGTAATTCCCTCTCTCTCCTCCTTGTGTTTTGGGATACCCTATATTGGGAATCTATTTTTAATTATTATTTAACACCTAGTGCATTTTCTCCCTCCGTTTCCCTCCCCCCCTTTTACATTATCAAACAATCTAGTGTACCTCCACCCTTCCTCACCACCTCTGTGTTTTAACTCCTCTACCTTGGCATCCTCCCTCTAACATTCTATCCACTCGTCCCATAACTCACCCATCCACCAGATCGATTGCTATGTTCATATTTTAAACCGTTAAATTCACCACTATTATTTACCAATACACAGGGGCCATCTATACCCTAATCCGTATAGATATTAAGTATCCCATGTCAAAAATATTTTACTTTATATTTAAATTTAACTATGGGGATTTCTCTCTTGCCTCTCTAGCCCATATTTATAGGTTGCTTAACTCCTCTATATTTCTATGTCTCCCACTTCTCCCAGATCTTATCATACTTATCCTTCCTATCACATCTCTTGCCCTCAATTCTTCCATATATCTTATCTCCTCCATTATATTTCCCCAGCTCTGCAAAGAGGGTGTTTCCGTGGATTTCCATCTACGAGATGTATCAACTCTAGCTGCTGGCATAAATCTTAGTATAGGGCTTGAGAATTAACTTGTCCTCTCGTCTTTGATCGGCCGGCCAGGAGCTTCTTGGATGTGAGTGGGCGTTTTTAAGACGTCATCACTTGTTTAAAACTGCTTAAGTTTCTAAACCCTAAGCTTTTTTTGCATATATATACTACTGCTAGCAAGCAGTAGATATATGCCAAAAGTTAAAAAAACAAACGCTTTAACAGTGGTTTAAACTTACCTGTGTCTTCCCCGCACGCTCCCGTCCGAAAATGTGAAAATTCTCGGGGGGCTGCAAAGGAACTTAGGGCATGCGCAGTTCACATTTTCGGCTGGGTCGCGAGGAGGGACGCAAGGTAACTCTATGGACGCGTGCACCCGCATGCAGACACCGTGGGACTGGAAGTGCCAGCAAGCCCAGAGGAGTCAGCGCTGGATCGGACACCCGCCGCAGCGCTGTAGAGAAGGCAAAGATCGGATTAAGAGACATAATTTAAGGTAAGTGCTTTAATTAACGTTGGGGGTGAGGGGGAAAAAAACGTTGCCTTTAATGTCACTTTGAATTGTAAACAGCCAGCGATACATACAACCGGTCCGGCGGCTGTAGAGCCGCTGGATGGCTTGTGTAATGTCTGCGGGTGTGCGCTGTCTCCGCCACTGCCGATCCCTGTTTTATTCGTTGAGGGCTCCGGACCCGCAGGGCGGCTCTGTCACCGGAACTCAGCAGGAATTCTTCACATGATCTCCCTCTGATCTCCTCGTTCTATGAATGCAGCAGTGATTTATATTACATCACTGCTGCATTCAGCTGTCATTCTCAAGCTTCTATAGCTGGAGAGAAGCTGGTGAAGCAGGTCTCTGCTTCATCAGCTTCTTTGGGGGTCCCTACATGACATTAGTGGTCCTAGAGACCACTGATGTCTCCATAAAGGGGATCTGTCTGTGTAAATTGGCTATCACATAGGGGGCTTGTTAGCCCAGTATGTGATAGCAATAAAGTTAAATGAAAAAAGAATGTTACCCCCAAAAAATGTAAAGTCCAATAGAATTTTTTTTTTCCAGGTTCCCTGCCCCCACATACACATACAAACATGCGTTGGGTGCGCCTACGTGTAAAAATGGCGCTTGCACCACACGTTGCATATCTCCGCGAACGTCAGAGTGAGGGCTATAATTTTAGGGCCATTAATCACTAACCCTAAACTGATGAGCAGTAAAAGCTTTGAAAGCGTTGCCTATGGCCAATTTTGGGTATGGTATTTTATGCGGGCGCACGCAATTTTAAAGTTTGACAGGTTTGTGTATTTACCCGACGTGACCCCGTCTTTTATATTTTACCAAAAATATGGGTAAGAATAAATGTTTTTAACGTGTAGGGGGAAAAAAAATTCTGTAACTTTACGGTACTTTTTTCATTATATAGTAAAAAAATAAAAGGGGATTAAATACCACCAAAAGAAAGCTCTATCTGTCCCAAAAAAAGGTATAGAATTCATTTCAGTACAGCGTTTGAGGGAATAAATGGCAAAGTACTGCAGCACTGAATACTGAAAAATGGCTTGGCCAGGAAGTGGGTGTAAACACCTGGTCTTTAAGTGGCTAAATAGTAACCAGCGCACGCTGTGTCCGGCTTCTGACTAGCTACGTTTATTACTAGCGTATTGGGAAGGCCTGCTGTGCATCTTGCGTATCCTGTCAGCAGCGCTGCAAGGCTATAGTCATGCCAACTGGTGAGACACCCTAAAATATTTCAATCCCTGATAATCACTGACGCACTCTGTCACCAACACCGTGAAGATAAGAAAATGGACACTCTGATGACATATGAATAGATTATTTGCTTTACCATTCAGATAAAGAAAAACCAGCAATTTTTTTTTTCTGGCTGTGCTAGCTTACCTAAATCAAACATGTATGAGTTCAACTGCAGTTATTAAATTTCTAGATGCTTGCAAGTGTCCTCAGTTATTCATCAGGAGCCACTAAACTTGAGTTACTAAAAGTGACACTAAACTTAGGCGTTAAACCTTATCTTAACTTATTTGGCATCACTCAGCTGTAGTTCCTCAAATCCTCTCTGAATTCATGCTGACACTGTCCTTCCTTCTGGAAGGTGACTATTTTGTTCTCCATGGTCCCTGTGTGTGTTGTAAAGTAGCCAATGCCCCAAGCTCACACTGTTTTGCAGTGAATTATGCACCTACACAGTCATACACTTTTGAATCATTGCTCTGGAATATTTAAATGGTTTCTTTTCCTCAGGGTGGCTAATCTCTAGTAGATGAAAGAAGTTCTCTTCAGGCAGAGACCATGTTTGGCTCGCTTTGGCTGAACAGCAAACCACCATGTCATCTTGTATAGATCATATGACCCTTGCTTCAGCACAAGTAACATGACCTACGTCAGACTGGAGAGAATTTCAGTATTCAACATTGACATCTACCCATTCTTTTCCATGATGCCTAAGGCCTGGTTCACACTGGTGGAACCAGGCCTTAGGCATCATGGAAAAGAATGGGTAGATGTCAATGTTGAATACTGAAATTCTCTCCAGTCTGACGTAGGCCATGTTACTTGTGCTGAAGCAAGGGTCATATGATCTATACATCTATACATGATTTATACTGTTTTTTGCATGTTTGTATGCACGTTAACA
>NW_017307609.1:289636-307607 GCF_000935625.1 Nanorana parkeri
TGTATAGATCATATGACCCTTGCTTCAGCACAAGTAACATGACCTACGTCAGACTGGAGAGAATTTCAGTATTCAACATTGACATCTACCCATTCTTTTCCATGATGCCTAAGGCCTGGTTCCACCAGTGTGAACCAGGCCTTAGGCATCATGGAAAAGAATGGGTAGATGTCAATGTTGAATACTGAAATTCTCTCCAGTCTGACGTAGGCCATGTTACTTGTGCTGAAGCAAGGGTCATATGATCTATACATCTATACATGATTTATACTGTTTTTTGCATGTTTGTATGCACGTTAACAGCATGCTGTTATTTGTGCGTTGTGCACATTTATTTTTATTTATTTTAATATTTATTTATTATGAATATGGTGAAATGTGAATATTTTCTGTTTTTGATGTTTAAATGTGTGCAAATGGATATTTACTCTAGTAAAACTTTTTGCTTTGTTTGGGTAGAATGCAGACTCCTGTCTGACCTTGCTGATTTTTTTTATATTTTTTTAAACAGGTAACCTTATTGTTGAAAATAAGCCAACTACTGGATATTCACCCAATGTAGTGGTTGGCCAAAATCCCCAAGGAACAAACCATGTAAATAAAGCCCCTGCACAAATTAACCTAGCACAACTCCGTCTCCAGCATATGCAGCAGCAGGTGTATGCTCAGAAACACCAGCAGCTTCAACAAATGAGAATGGTCCAGCCACCTGCACCACACCAAAGGCCATCTGGCCCTCAAGTTATGCATCAGCAGGCAAGTAGAATGGCAGGTTGACTCGTGTTTGAAAGCAGAACATTAGCTGTTTTTATTGTCGTTTTGTGGCCTTTTGTATTTAGTTTAAATGGGAATATATACCACTGCAGTTAATGGACTAAAGTTTCAAAGTAGGCTTCAACATTATAACACTTTTCTACCGTTAAGTGGCCTATCATGTGGCTGTTGAATCCTCTGTAGTATGCCACATTTTTCATTTTCAATTTAATTGTGTTTCCGTAACAAACAGTCCCTTCTTATGTTACTATATTTTCCAGAACTATTGCTCTGGCTGCTGTTTTCCAATCCATATAATTAGTATCACAGAATATGCCCATTGCAAGTAGGGAGTATGGTGCTCTTATTATGGAATCTATTGGTGCCTTTATGCGTCTGATATGTGCTAGTCTCCATTGATCCTCAAATCCAAAGTTTAAAGTTGATTGTAGAATTATAAGTCACTAAATTCAGTCTATATCACCTTGCATGATGAATCACAGGGTGAGGGATCTTTACAGCAGGAGGAGCTGATTTGGCTGCCTCTGCCTACATCCAGATCAGTGTCATGTGTGGCCCAGAGGAAGCCCAAGCCTGCTTAAAATTAAGTATTTCAGCCGGCTTTTTGGTACTTCGAAGGGTAGCAGCAGTAGGCAGCTCACCAGACACAGGATTGCTAGATAGGGCAAAAACCCCAAGATTCCCAAGCGGTTTGGCCAGCAAGAAAGTGATGCTTTATAAAGATTGGCTTAAAATTAAGTTCCACTTTAAGCTGCAGGGACTCCAGTACACAGGGGGCTCAGGTGTACAAATTCTCCCAAGTTGGCACTCTGGCACACCTGTTTTTGGGGTCTGTGAAAAGCAGCTTTGCTGACCAATAATTAGGTTCATGTTGGAGCTCAGATTTAGGGGATGAAGTTGCAGTTGGCATAATTGAGTGCTCTAGTGTTTAGGTCTCCTGAGGCTCTGCGACTGAAAGCAGAGACGTGCCTGCTGTTGAGGTCTGAGGCCAATTTAAATAGTTGGAGGTGAGCAAAAGTTTACTTGTAAGCCACCTAAAATAAAGAAACCCCTTGTTTTCCCTTCTTACTTGGTAAAGGATTCTTGCAGGTAAGTTGTCAAGTATTTATGCTTGAATAATTTGTGAAGGATATGTTATCCAATCCAGTGTACTTTAAACTTGGCTTAATATAATTGCTGTTTCTACTTATTAGGAGTAGAAGCTATGCAACCAAAAATGCAAACTCATTTAAAAATGAACTGGAACAGTTTTTATGAAAGTAATAACTAGAGGATGAACATTTTGCAGCCTCCAAGGTTGATCAGCATGCAGACAATGCAGAGGAATAACATCAATTGCGTACCTTTTCAAGCGCATCAGATGAGAATGGCACAAAATGCTGCTCAAAATGCTAACAGAATGCCAGGTGTACCTCGCCACAATGGACCTCAGTACTCAATGATGCAACCCCATCTCCAAAGACAGGTAAGCAACTTTAATAATCACGTAATTTGTAATGTATATGTGCAGTGCTAGTCTACATGGAGAATTGTGTGCATTTTAGTAGTTTGCTTGATAGTAACCCTGTTACTAGAACTGTAGTCCTTAAAACAGAAGGCTTTGATAAATAGTCTAAGCTCACTGTTGGTCTTAAACACAAACTCAGATCAGATGCAAAAAAGTGGGCTTTTTCATTTCACATAGGTGCAGCAATCAACAGATCTTACATATGATGAATGCTGGTACTCTTTGTGTACATACTGTATTTACCACATAATTTGTTCAACAAAACCCTACCACACCATATATTCTACAGAAAAAGCCTTTAAGATCTCTAATACTGCACTGGTACTTTGACATTATCATGCGTTTAGTTCTAATTTTTGTTATTCTATTATATTACATCTATTACAACTAGAATGGTCCTTGCCAATATCCACTGTGTAGTGTCAAGAGGTAGATTCATGCAAAATAATTCCCTGATGAGCTGAGCTCCCATACATTTTGATGACATTTTGGCATACTTAGTAAGGCCAATGCCTTGTGACGCTGTGATTGGTGGCAGCTCACCAGACACAGAATTGCCTAAAATAAGTATTTCAGCAGGCTTTTTGGTACTTTGAAGGGTAGCAGGAGTAGGCAGCTTACCAGACACAGGATTGCTAGATAGGGCAAAAACCCCATACTTTCTTGCCCACAAGGAAGATTCTCGAGCGGTTTGGCCTGCAAGACAGTGATGCTTTTTAAAACTGAGTTTTTGGTTTTTGTTTCCACTCTATTGATTTCTGTGGCCGTTGAGCAGCAGCAGGATTGCTAGTTGTATGACATAAGCGTAACTGTGTCATAAACCAGTGACTGCTTTCAATATAATAAGTAATCAAAAAGAGTTTTCAGTATGAAGTAATATTGCAATTCCTAAAGGTATTTTAGTTCACTTTTAACCGTTCAGCGGATTGTTTGCTCACTGTGACAGATAAAATATTGTTAATCAGCCAGTGTGGGTAGACATTTAAACAGGGCAAATAGTTTGTATCTAAAATTGTATGAATAGCAAAAAATTTGCTCCGTACTTAAAGTATTACCTGCCATTTACTTAGTCATTTCAACACATCAAAGACAGTCATTGGATGTATCCCAAACGTTGCCTGAATGTCATTAAGGTACTTTAGTAGTTAACTGTTGTAACTTAATACTTGGGACAACTGATTTATTCCAGTCATTTTCAAAGCTATAAAAAAATGTACTATTTCAATTTGCTTACAAAGGGAAGAATAGGGATAACCTGAGAATTCTATTCAGATCTCAGGGAGGCTAAAAGAAAAGTAATACAAATTTGCAATCATCGCTACAATTTGTGTAAAAGTTATTTCTTCTGGTCTTTCCTCCAGCAACATTCAAACCCTGGGCATGCAGGTCCATTTCCAGTTGTCTCGATTCATAATAATACAATCAATCCAACTAGCCCTACTACAGCATCCATGGCAAGTGCAAATAGAGGCCCAACCAGCCCATCTGTTACATCAATAGAATTAATTCCATCTGTTACAAATCCAGAGAATCTTCCCTCTTTACCAGATATACCACCCATACAGGTCAGTACACTTGTTATATCATCTACATATCATCAGTTGTCTCCAAGTCCATACCACTTTATACTCGTTATTCGCTACCTAATAGAAGTTACACTGATTGCAGTTAGAAATCAGGCAAACCCCCTTCCCTTAATTCTAGTGGCAATCAAATTGGGCACTTTGTCCCGGATCTGCATATAATATTTCCTCTTTGTCATTTTATCAACATTACCAGTGGATGTTCCATATGTAGTTTTCATTAAATTGGTATCCAATCTGTTAAGAGTAACGATAATGTCACATATGCACATTTGTAATATCACTCCCTTTGTGTTCTCCTGCACATTAGCTAAATGTGGAACGGACAGTAAATTTTCAGTTGATTACTAGTTTGAGGGGTTGTTGGTTGGTGTGTTTCCTTTGCTGGATTGGTTTAGAGGCAATTATGAAGCTGCAAGTAGATGCAGGTTTTCACTACCCTGTTGATGATTTAACTCCAATCTGCAGGAATAGTCTGTTGGTATTGATGGCTGTGACGATTAGGTTTGCAGGTTGAGTAGTTTAAAAACGTTCTCTTGATACTGTTTTTGGTGAAATTTGTGTAGCTGTTTAAGTTTTATAAGGTTAATTTGTTAATGAGGATGTTTCATTCCCGAGTCCTAGTGTATATGCTACAATTTAATTGTTTCCCTTTCGTCCTCCAGAACAGCTTGCGAGAGATAGGCTCCACCCCTTTTAACAGGAAACACGTCACCCTTAATTGTTTAAAAGGCCCGCCTCTCTCCTAGCTCCTCGGTTCTTCGTGTTTCCTCCGTCGGGGGGAGCATGTCACCGGAACGTCGAGGGGGCCTCTTTTTGGGGTATACCGCTCGGGTTTTTTGTAAGCACGGTTACCTTAATGGGCCACTGGTGCGCTCCACTTGCCGTAGTCGATTCCGCACCAGGTCCTCCGTCCTCTTCAGTGCCCGGGAAGGGTCAGTACCGCCGCTGTGCCTACCCCCTTGGCTGGCCCTCGGATCGGAGGGCTAGTTGTCAGGTCCTGCTGGTCTGGGGGCTTTGGGAGTTTACTCCACGGCCGGATCGGAGGACCGATTGGGTCACTTCCGGTGCGGGTGACGCACTTCCGGGCGCCGCGGGCCTTGCGTTCCAGGCCTCGTTTTCGGTGCAGAGGATGGGGGCGGGCCTGGCTGGTGCATGAGGTGTGATTACAGGCCTCGCTGTGAAACATCACCGGCGGGAGAACGAGCTTCTCTCCAGGATGGACGCTGCTGCTCCTATACAATCCGGTCAGGGAGATACAGGTCCTTCAGGCATCAGCTCTGCTCAGGTAGGTGATTGCTGCCATGCACTCACTCCCTGTAGTTGACTACTTTTTGGTTTATTTCCTCCACCTGGGGCTCCTTGGTGTGGGCTTAAGGTGCGAGGGGGCACTGGAGGGTTGGATGACTGATTCTATCCTTTTCTGTGTTGCAGGTCCAGGTGGCTAAAGGCAAGGTCCTTAAAAGGAAGTGTGCAGTCTGCTCCATAAAGCTGGGGTCAGATTGGAAAGAGTCTACCTTGGCGTGTAGTAGCCTGCTGTCCACGCTTAGGGAGGAATTGGTCTCTACCTTTTCTTCTTTTAGATCCCTGATAACGGAATTGAGACCACCTGCAACACAGTTCCTAGTGCCAGAACCTCCAGCTCTTACTCAGCTGCCCCAGACAACGTCCAGGTCAGGGGGGTTCTGTCGGAGGGAGCCAGAGGAGGTTGATGTCGCTGCGTCCTCTCAACAGGGGTCTTCTGCTGAAGAGGGCAGTGACAGGGATGATGGTCCCCTTGTCTCGAAGTACAAACTATCTCTGGAAGAGGTGGGGGAATTATTAGGTGCCGTGTATGATACCCTGGATATTCAGGAGCAGAAGGTGCTGCTGTCTAGGCACCATTTAATGTACCAAGGACTTCAGCAGCAAAAGGCCAGAGTTTTTCCGCTGCACAAGGTGCTCGCGGACACCATCTTTAAGGAATGGTCAGAACCTGAGAGGAAACCTCTTTTTTTTCCAGCAATTTTAAAAGACGTTTTCCTTTCGACTAAGATGCATCACTACCATGGAACAAGGTTCCTAATATTGATGCCTCATTGTCAAAAATTTCTAGGAAATCGGATCTGGCATTTGAAGATATGGGGGTGCTCAAATACCCTATGGATAGGAAGGCTGAGGTGTTGCTTAAAAGAGCATGGGACTCTGCTAGTACCAGTCTCAGGCCGGCTTTGGCAAAGACATGCGTTGCCAGGAACCTGGAATTTTAGCTTACCCAACTGCAGAGTCATTTGGTGGCAGGGACCCCGAGGGCCAAAAAGCACTGGACGGGGCAGAAGGGCAAGGGGAAGGGAAGTATTTTTACCCTCCCTCCCAGACACCAAAGCAGCAATGACTACTGCGTGAGGGTGGGGGGAAGGTGGTTCAAAAACCGTCAGGAAAGTACAGACTGATTCTCAATTTCAAACTCTTGAACTTGGCAATCGGGTACAAGAGGTTTCGAATCGACTCCATTTTTTCGGTTCGAAACCTGTTGCAGAAGGATTCCTTTTTAGCAACACTGTATTTGAGAGATGCTTATCTCCACATTCCCATTCACAGGATGTCCCAAGTGTTTTTGCGTCTGGCGGTAAGGATAGGTCAGGAGGTGGTGCATTACCAGTTCAGGGCCCTCCCGTTCTGGTTGTCTTCGGCACCTCGCATTTTTACCAAAGTGTTGGGGGAGGCGTTGGCGCCTTTAAGGATGCGAGGTGTTGGAATCATCCCATATTTAGACGACATTCTCCTGTCCGCCGGCTCGGCAGCTCTTTGTACCAAAAACCTGGAGATGACGCAGAGTTGGTTGCAGGACCTGGGATGGGTGATAAATGTTCAAAAGTTGAACTTAATTCCTTCCCAGAACGCAGTCTTTTTGGGTT
Source organism: Nanorana parkeri (assembly GCF_000935625.1). Taxonomy (NCBI): domain Eukaryota; kingdom Metazoa; phylum Chordata; class Amphibia; order Anura; family Dicroglossidae; genus Nanorana; species Nanorana parkeri. Next base: position 296,398 of record NW_017307609.1, read on the forward strand.
ACATCCTGAATACGGTAGAGCAGAGGACTTTTCTCCCAGCTGAGAAAATTTAGAAAGTGGGAGAGGCAGTGAGTCGCTTGCAGACTAATTGCCCAACATCCCTAAGAGGAGTTATGTCGGTGCTGGGTCTTATGACCTCTTGTCTACCAGCTGTCCAGTGGGCAAGGTTTCACCAGAGGGGTCTCCAACGGTTTCCGTTGAGGGTGTGGGACCATTCCCAGGTGTACTTGGATGCCACTGTCAGGCTTCCCCCTTCAGTGAGGAGGAGCTTGTGGTGGTGGAGAGACCAAGGTCGCCTATCGGGAGGCCTTCAGTGGTCTTTTCAAACTACCATAAGGTTGACTACGGACGCAAGTGCCTGGGGAGGGGGAGCACACCTGCAGGATCGGGTGACAAATCGACATTGGTCTCATCGAGAGGCACAAATGTCTTCCAACTTTAGGGAGCTGCGAGCGGTTCTGAACGCAATTCTGGTGTTTCACGATCAGCTCAGGCATCAGCATCTGATGGTATTATCAGACGACGTAGCCACCGTGTGTTATCTGAACAAACAAGGGGGTACCAGGAGTTCCTTCGGGCAATCGCGAAGGAGATTTTTGTTTGGGCAGAAGTGAATCTGTTCTCTCTCGGCAGTACACCTGAAGGGAACACAGAATACACTGGCAGATTATCTGAGTCGGGTCCAGGTCTTCCAGGACGAATGGAGCCTGGATCAGGAGGTTTTCAACCTCCTGTCCAGGGAATGGGGGTTACCGCAAGTAGATCTGTTTGCCACTCAGGCCAACGCGAAATTGGAGCACTTTTTTTCTCTGAATGCAGCAGACAACGCAGTAGCAGTGGATGCGCTGTCGCATCCATGGGAGTATCACCTGTGTTACGCATTTCCTCCCATTCATTTAATTCCACGGGTTCTACAGAAGTTCTTGCAGGAAGAAACCAACCTGATTTTGGTAGCGCCCCTTTGGCCCAGGAGAGCGTGGTTTACGACGGTGCTGTCCTTATCGGACCGACCGCCTTGGCCGCTCCCGATCAACCAGGGGTTGTTATCACAGGGACCGGTCATGCATCCGGAAGTCGACAAGCTGTCTCTTCATGACTTCTATCTGAGGAAGAGATTTTAAGGAGGAAGGGCCTGTCTTCCCGAGTGATTAGCACCTGTTGTCTAGCCGTAAATTGGTTACACGAAAAATGTATGGGAAGATGTGGAAAACTTTCTGCACCTGGAGAGAGAGAAATCACAGGGATGCGACCATACCGTTGGTTCCTGATTTCCTGCAGAAGGGGGCAGGTGGGGCCTAGCCATCAGCACCTTGAAGGTACAAATCTCAGCATTGAGCGTATATGTGCAGTGTTCTCTGGCTAATTAACTAGTAAGTAGGTTCTTTAAAGCCCTTAAACGTATTCGGCCAGTGAAGCGCTGTGCCGTGCCTAAATGGGATCTTTCGGTGGTCTTGCAGGGCCTGATGGTTCCCCCTTTTAAGCCTCTACCGGATCTTCAGATTAAAATGCTCACGTTAAAAACTGTGTTCTTGGTTGCTATAACCACAGCAAGAAGGGTTAGTGATTTACAAGCTCTGTCTTTAAGGGAACCTTACTTAACGGTTTTTGAAGACAGAGTGCTATTGAGGACAGATCTGGCAATTTTGCCAAAAGTTTCTTCGGACTTTCATAGATCTCAGGAGATCGTGTTACCTTCTTTCTGCAGTCGACCGGCTAATCAGAAAAAGGCAAGTTTTCACCACCTGGATGTTAGGCACTGCCTGCTAGAGTACCTGGAAGTGACTAGACCATTTAGGAAGTCGGATGCTATTTTTGTTCTTTTTTCCGGAAAGGATAAGGGAAAAAAGGCCTCGATAGCCAGGTGGGTGAAGCTATGTATTCAGGAGGCTTATGGGGCTAAGCAGGTCGGTGTTCCGCCTTTTTTTGAATGCACACTCTACCAGAGGGTTAGCTACCTCGTGGGCATAGAGAGCTGGTGCCACTCCAGAGCAGATCTGTAAGGACGCAACCTGGTCCAGTTTTTCAACGTTTGTCCGCCATTACCGGCTGGATTTGAATGCGGCAGCAGAGCAGACGTTTGGTAGAAAAGTGCTCCAAGCCGTAGTCCCGCCCTAAGTGGGTAAGTTCTTGTTTATCCTCTCGCAAGCTGTTCTGGAGGACGAAAGGGAAATTCAGAGTTAGACTTACCGGTAACTCTCTTTCCTATAGTCCTCCAGAACAGCTGGATTCCCGCCCTTGATATTGGAGTGGTGATGAGATGTGATTTCAATTTGATATTCTGTTGTTGTTTTGGTTCCTGTGTTTACAGTGTCTTCCTACGGTTCGCGATACAACTGAGGAGCTAGGAGAGAGGCGGGCCTTTTAAACAATTAAGGGTGACGTGTTTCCTGTTAAAAGGGGTGGAGCCTATCTCTCACAAGCTGTTCTGGAGGACTATAGGAAAGAGAGTTACCGGTAAGTCTAACTCTGAATTTTACTTTAAGAACCAAATATATTATTTTGTCTGAGTAGTTTAAAAACGTTCTCTTGATGATACTGTTTTTGGTGAAATTTGTGTAGCTGTTGAAGTCTAAGGTTAATTTGTTAATGAGGATGTTTTCATTTCCAAGTCCTAGTGTATATGCTACAATTTCATTGTTTTACTTTAAGAACCAAATATATTATTTTGTCTGATAATTAAATAGAACTTTTTCTGCTGTGGTTATACCAAGAATACAGCTGCTGCAACTGTGTTTTTTGGTATTGCTGTTTTCAGTCGACTTTCACGTTCAAGTGATTGGACAGCTGTAGAGGGTGTATTCCTTGCTCCAGTAGGCTTCCGCTGTGTGACCAGTCCCCTGAAGCCTCTTCTCTTTGGCTCTCCAGCCAGCAGTCAAGTTCTAAAGTTATCACTTGTATCTGGGGATGGTGAGACCCTGGTGTGTCATAGAAAAGGACAACAGCGGGGGACTGAGGAATAAGGCATTTTTGTATTTGGCTAGATTCAACAAACATTTAACGTTACTACTAAAGTCAGGAGTTAAATCTTGAAAATACATTCAAGTATCCTAACTATTATCAAATATGTGTCTTATTTGTGCATTACTCTACAGCTGTAGATCCTCAAATCATCTCTGAATTGGTGCTGACACGCTACTTTTATTTCCCATTGTCCCTGTGTGTGTTGTAAAGTAGCCGCTGTTCCAAGCTCACTCCTGTGATGGACTACAATCATGTTTAGTTTACTAATTTGTATTGAGATTGTAGTACATGGGACCGAGATTGGAACAGTGGCTACTTTAAAACAGACACTGACCATGGGGAACAAAAGTAGCCACCCTCCACAAGAAAGGACAGTGTCTGCATGAATTCAGAGATGATTTGAGAATCTATAGCCGAGTGATACACAAATAAGATACATTTTTGTTTATAGTTAAGGTACTATTTTTACGATTTAACTCCTGAGTTTGGTGTCATGAACCCCTGCCATTTTTCTTAAATGGCAAGCAAAAGAAAACTGTAGTCCAGCTTAACCCCCCTACAACCAGCTAACATCAGTTTTTTGCTAGTGTCCTTTAAGGATGGGCATCTTCAGCTCTGGTGTAAAAGCTAACCTGCTAAACTATTATTATTTTGCTAGGTTTCCCCTCCGAACGAACACTTTCTGTGGCAGTCAGCCTCGGCCTACATTTTGGAAGTACTGCATCCGGACCCCACTAAAGTGGACATTGTGGGGATAGCCTGGAAGTGACCATCAGGCACCAGGTTTTACCGTAGGGTGCTTTCAGTTTAACTTAAATTTAGCTGCTGAGCACTTTTCAGGTTCAGAGCCACTGCCATTGCCACCATCAGTGCTTGCTCCTTCACTGAAAACTCACTCCCTGAGTAGGTCGCTCAAGCAATGCATCAGAAGCTATCTAACTTTTGTTGGTTGCTGGACGCCATTATTGCCACCAATTTTTGCTGCAGAATGTTAACGGTGTAGGACTGAGCATTAATTACGTTAGCGCCACTACACTTTAAGTTCCTTTGCCTGCCCTTTCAGCCTTTGCTCCACCTCCATACCGTGAAGCTAATTACATTGCTTGCATTTCAAAAAAAAAATTGAGGATGGTTTAATTTATACAGGGCTGCATTCATTTGTCTCTTTCAGATCTACCTGTAGTTCAGCTATAAATTGTTTTAAGTGACTAAAAGTCCACATCTACCAGCACAGCTCATCTGTCAACCTTGTTATACAATACTGTTTTAATACATTGTCTCTCTATGATCTGTAGAAATTACCCTGGAAGCTACAGCAATGTCCAATCACTTCTCCAATCAAAAAGCCTTGTATTCTTTGGGAAAAATACAAGCCATTTTGTGAACTAGCAAGAAGGGACAGGGATACGACTGGGACACTTCACTGTTCCAGTCGCATCCGTTTCAGTCCAGAAGCCGAGAGTTATGTGTAGGAGCCAGTATGCTCCAAGGTAAAATGTTTATGCTTTGCAGCAGCCCTCCATACAGGTTTAGCAATAAGTTACATACCCAGTACAGTTTGTAAATTAACATTTGTTAATTCAGCATTTGGCTTTAATTACCATTTTTAATCAAAATAAAATCGACAGAATTGCCTTTTAAAGCTGTACGCATATACCAGGTGTATTTTAAGCCCCTATTTATGTCAGTGTGCATAAGCCCTTAGGTATGCAATAACAGCAATTATTCCAAACTCTTTTTCTAATGGCTGTCTCCCAGTGTTTAGGAGGGTGTGTATACTGCTTGTCCATCAAGTTTGACAGTCTGTGGACTGTGGTTCCTTTCTTTCTCAGCATTATAAGGCTGAAGGCAACTGACACAAATGGCAAACGGAGAAATGCATTGAAGATCAGTCTGTAACTTGCATGATACGTTAGGCTGTGTAGCAACATATCTCTGGTATAATTTTTCTGCTATAAACCGTAGTTTTCTTTGCATATTTAGATTTAACTAGTGCAGCGGGAGATTGCTTAACCCCTTCATGACTGAGGCCTTTTTCTTCATTTTTTGTACCCATGTTATATTCCACATTTTAGGCCTGAAAATTACTTAAAACCCCCCAACATTATATATTTTCTGAATGCCAAGACCCTATAGAATAAAATGGTGGTAGTTGCAAATTTTTATGTTGCGCAATATTAGCACAACTCCTTATTAAACACCAATATTTAGTGAAAAATGTAATTAAATGCCCCAAAACAAAATACCCATTTTTTAAATTAAATATAAAATATGAGGTTACAACGAGTAAAACGATACCCAACATGCCCAGGTTACAAATTGCGTGCATCCGTAAAATGGCGAAAAACCCCAGTACCCCAAAAAGTCCATAGACAAACAGCCCCGATGCTGGCGACGTACACTGTACGTCGTCAGTCACGAAGGGGTTAATACTGGCTACTTAATTGGTACTGTAAAGCTGGCCATACACCTTACAGCCATCGCACGACTTTCGTTGTGCGATGGTTTTAAGGTAATTCAAATCTCGTACGATCTGCCCATCTTGGACAGGCAGATCGTACTTGCGATTATCGCAAGCCCTCCTCGCTGAGTGGAGGGCTTCCGATGAATCCAATGCTGAGCGGGCAGTGTGCGCTTGCGCACACCAGCCCGTTCGGCATTTCTCTTCCGAGCACGCCACTAACCCGCCGAAAATCTTACTATTTTCGGCAGGTTTTCAAGCCCGCTCGGAAGACAAAAGAAGTGCGACCGTACAGTAGAAATGGTCGCACGCCTTCCATACACCTGCCGATTATCGTACAATCGTGGCATCACCCGCAAGTATACGATCGTATGTCACCTTTACTGTATGCATTGGTTAAAAGTTTAAATCTGCTATATTCCATCTTCAGTATCATCAGTGCATTTTTCACCAGTTTACCATTAATAACTGGTGTTAGCAAAATGTATGTACTGTCAAACGAATATCAGTAGGATGATATGTACACCATATCCCAAAGACTAAAGCAAATGGAGCAGTTAGTTGCAATGTTCTTTAGAATGTTATGTGAGGTCCTTCTTGAACTATCTGGTTCGTATTAATTTAGGCCCTTATACTACATAGTTGCTGGTAGATCTTTTAAATCTAAAGTAGATTTTTATAATCAGACTAACAAGTGTGGTCAAATTTATAGTATGGTCTTAATGGGTAACTGTTTTCTTGGTTCTTTGTCTGTTTCGTTTTCTGCTTGGTCTGTAAAATATCTTTATTGGACCTGCAATCCAAAGGTATCTGCTTCCACTTTTCATTTCATTACATAACATGAATCCCATTACAAATCTTGCTCATTTTGAAAAGTTCTCTTTTCTGAATTTGTATCCCCCATATAGAACTTTTTAATTGTCCATCGCAAGAAAAACTCAATATGGCATCATTTTTTAAGAGATTTTTTTTAACATGTGGCCTTTAGTGAATTTTGGGTGTAATAAATATTCAGTGCCATCGGAGTATCAGGTAAAACTTATGTGGATGTTCCTTCTCTTATAGCTGGAAGATGCTGGATCAAACAATTTAGACAATATATTAAGTAGGTACATTTCAATTGGACATTCGCTTCCACAGCCAACAAGCACTATGAATCCTTCACCTGGACCATCTGCCATGTCACCTGGTTCCACAGGTAAATTTGTTACTGATGTATTCTTTTTAATGCAAATGCAAACATTGCATTTAAAACCTTTTTTATTTTCAGGCAAAAATATTCTCTTTCCTTTTAAAGGAAACACTAGCACCAATCATAAACCCTTTTATCCCCCCTCCCTTTCTGCACCATGAGACCCGCAATGGATTTTGTATATTGAAGCGGAATTGCAGAAATGTATAAAAGTTAGGGGTTTCAACTGTAACTTTGCTGTTGCTACAATAAGAGCACTTACTGGTTGTGTTGGCCACAGCTGCACCCATCTACCTTTTTAACGCTTTAGCTTTCTCAGCTGACTCTTTTGGTCACATGATCTAGAAGTCAGATGTGTTTCTTTAAAAAAAAAAAAATGTTCTCACTCATTAGTCCATAGTTAGGTGGCCAAGCAACGAAGTTGCTAGACACCTATTGTTTTTGTTAAGATTATTATTCTAATTTGTATTATTATTCTGCCGCTTTATTCAAATGCCTGTAATAAGTGCACTGTTAGTCAAAAACTCATGAAAGAGAAAATATGGCTGCTCTCATGCACAGTACTCATGGGGGATTTTTTCCTTTTACCTATCATTCTTTTAGGCGATTTCTGTTTTTTTGTTCTAATAATTTAACCCTTTCGCTGCCAAGCTCTCAAACACTTTACATCTCAGCTCAATTTTTCCTAATGTTTTGATTTTCTATTGCTGCGTTGCCAGCATTTGTAAAAGACCCCCCACCATATATTTTCTGGAAGCACAAGCCTGGTAGAATTAAAAGATGGTGCTACTAAATTTATAGGCTCTGCGATAACTGCGCAAATGTTTATCAAATCAATATTAAACCAATAAATATACACAATTCAATAGATAAAGCACACTAAAATCCGTATCAGTACACACACAAAAATACTTTTCAGACTAAATCTAACAGATAAAACTGTATTTAGTTAGTGACAAATATTTGTAAATTTTAAATTGTGCCCTTTTGCGAAACGGTAAAAAATTAAAGTGACTTGTGTTTTAAAAAGAAATTTTTTTTGCACTATGTTGGTGTTTGTGTTGTGATTAAAATGATACAGGCGTATAATTTTTTTACATTTTATTGCAACACAGCGTATCACAACGTACAGCAATGCGTCGCAATGCTTTGCCACAGTTAAATTAATGTTATTTTAAAAAAAAAAGTGATCTAGCAGTGCATGGCGTACACCCCAATATGGTGCCTGTGTTTGGGGGAAGGGGTTGTGTTTTTTTTTGGGAGGGGGGGGAGATGGGGCTTTGCGGAAATAATCGGGGTCTAAATTTGCAGCATAACCTTAGTTTTCAGCACAAATAGATGTTAATGCCTTGGTTAGAGGTTTTATCTTTGTCCTTAAACAAAATACTTGTATGTATTTTGACATGAATGGATAGATATAGGTATGTAAAATAATTCGCTCTCAATCAAAAATGCTGATTACTGTGATCATTATACTTATATGATCACAGTAATCACTGTGATTATATACTTATATGATCATTATATCTTTCACGCTATTTGCAAGACTGCTACAAATAGATGTATGGTTTATTTAATGTCTTTCTAAACCCAAATTCTAAGTTTAAACATAGCTTTGCTCCCTTTTTACTGAACCAACTTTGGGTTGTCTTTTAATGTCTGCAGATTTGTCCTGCCTGTATGTGCATTTCATTGACTTCATGTCACTGGATGAAAATGCACACTCCCAGGATCTCCACACAGGAGTAGCAGCAATTGTCATCCTTTGAAGCCACAGGCTGACATGCAGATGCATGCCCCAAAATTATGCTTTTACTCCACTGTGGCAGAGCAATGTATTGTGGGAAGAGTAGTCCCATACTATCTGCCTATGTTGCTGTAAAGGCCTGTGTGCTCATGGCTGTTGGCCGGCACAACAAATGAAATCTATAGACCATAGCCACTGAAAAGTGCACATGCTAAAGATTACAAAAAGTAGGTGATAAAAAGGTGTATTAAAGACCTATGGCAAACTTGTTTAGTTTAATCTGGTCTACCAAATATATTGTTCTTAAAGTTCAGATCTAACTTCAAACAAATTGGAAAAGTATATAATTTTCTGCTTTAATGTATCATCATATTGTAGAACTAGTTACGTAAGAGCTGCATACTATAACATGTGTGGTATCTATCTTTCTCAGGTTTATCTAATTCACATACACCAGTGAGGCCACCCAGTACATCAAGCACTGGCAGTAGGGGAAGGTGAGTGCACAGTTCTCATCCTAGTCCCTGACCTTTATATAATTTTAACTGATGCAGGATGCAAAAAGACAGGAATTTGAAGATGGTGAACTAAATGCAGCAAGAGCCAGGGTTGCCAAGTGATTAAACCTGATGACCAGTTTTAAACGGGGCCAGGAACATGGTGTTTTGCAGCACATATTTAAAACTCCTTTGGAGAAAATGTATCTGCAGCAAATTGGTTAAGGGCCTTCTCTACTATAAACCACAAAGCAGGAAGCTATATGATCTCCTATTTTTCCATTTAAACGTGCTAATGCAGGGGACTTCTGGAACCTCCTGATAATCCTTGCATTTCTGTGTTCTTGGTCACCCCAATATATGGTTTGAGAAGAAAAAGTGACAATAGGAAGGTCCATTAAAAGGCTGTATGCCCAAAAAATTGTATGAATTGGTCTTTTAGGCTCACCATTAGTGTTGTTACTCTGTCAAACAGGACTTACAGAATTACTTTCATGACCAAGAGTATGCGCTTTCTCTACCACATACACAAGTTAAATGTATGAAGAATCTCCAGTTTTGGAGAGTTCTCACAGTTATAATGTAATTTTCAAAAAAGCCATAGATAATTGTGACATGTTTATAATAATTCTAAAATTACCAGAGCTTCTTAGAAAACATTTATGCAGTTATTTGGCAGATTGCATTAGGAGAAACTATTCAAACTACGTAATGAGTAATGCAATTGAAAAAACTTTATGGTTAATTTACAGTTGTGGATCAAGTAGTAGAACAGTTGATAGAAATGCTTTCAAATCGGATACAGTGAAGGTGAAGCAAGAGCCCGGAACAGAAGATGATGTGTGTAGTTTCTCAGGAACCGTTAAGCAAGAAAAGACTGAAGATGGCAGAAGAAGTGCATGCATGGTAAGTAAAGACACACATGTATTTATGCTAACATTGTTTATAGAGGTCGGTATGCGTTATTCTGGATGCAGACCTTGCATCAACAACCATGAGATGTCTTTGGTCCAGTCCTATGTTTCCATATCATCACTAACATTTTCCACATGCAACCATTTGAAGTAGTCACACAAGACTTTTTGGGAAATCAAAAATAAAACAGCAATGCATCTTTGGTTCATAGTAAATAGGCTACTCACTAGGTAAAGATCTTTTCCATGCCGGTTGATCTTTGTAGAGGAATTTTAGTTTTCTGTCAAATTTGATGCGAGTCTGGAGAGAATAATCTTATGTCATCTTTTATGCTTGCATGGCAGTTGAAGTACTTATTGTAACCAGTAGATCCTCTCTCACTAAAAACTCAGAATATTACCTTTTCAGCACAAACCTTTTCTGCAGATATGTGGAGAGTTATAAATAGACACCATTGATGCAAAATGGTGTGGCACAGCCAGTGGCCTGTGATACCGGGTTAACTGTCAAAAAATTGAAAAATTGGCAGCTTCTGTAAATCTGCAGGATAAAGGATAGGCTACAAGCTGCATAACTGCATAAGAGGTTTATGATCTGAGGGGTTTCCATACTAGCAATGGATTGTGGATATTTGATTTAAATGCTGTTTTTAGTCATTTTTGGTACCTCTGTAATAAGTTTTTTTTGAATGTGATAATTTTCAAATTAAATTCGCTCCCTTATTTTATCTTATATTTGACTCTGTTTTGGAGTTTTGTGCAACTTGTGTTTTGCATGTTGAAATACTTCATGGAAATAACTTTTCCTTCTGATACCGTTTTCACAATGGCATTATTCAGTGGAACTTTGCAGAGTGCCTGATTTAGCCAAAAGGCAATTAAATGTTGACTGCTTTAAGTTTGGTTATTAAAGTAATTTTTTTTTGCTTTTACTAGCTGAGTAGTCCTGAGAGCAGTCTGACCCCTCCACTCACTACCACTCTGCATCTTGAAAGTGATTTGGAGGCTTTGGCCAATCTAGAAAATCATGTAAAGACTGAACCTAACACCACAGGCCGAAGTTGTGAACAGTCAACACATGGTACCCTTGTCAATGGAAAGTCTCCAATCCGTAGCTCTATGCATCGATCACCGCGAGGAGGCGGCGGAGGTGATGGTACGAACAAAGATGAAGATCCAAATGAGGATTGGTGTGCGGTGTGCCAAAATGGAGGAGACCTCTTATGTTGTGAGACGTGTCCAAAAGTGTTTCACTTAACGTGTCATGTACCTACACTCCTTAGCTTTCCAAGGTATACCAATAAAATTGAATTGCATAGTCTTCCTTATTGTCATCACCTGCAACAGCACACGCACACATTAAAATATATACGTGTGTGTATGTATGTATATATATATATACACACACACACGTGTATATGTGTATATATATATATAT
>NW_017307609.1:307624-341462 GCF_000935625.1 Nanorana parkeri
TTGGGGTTTTCATGAGCTGTAAGCCATAATCATCACAATTATGACAAATCACGGCTTGAATTATCTTGCTTTGCATGTAATGAGTCTATCTCATATATTAGTTTCACCTTTTAAGTTGCATTAGTGAAATAAATAAACTTTGCACGATATTCTAATTATTCGAGTTTCACCTATAGGTATAGATCTATATATAATTAGGGATATACCGATACTAGTATCGGTGCTGATACTGAGTATTAGAGATGTAGGGCAAGTACTTGTACTCGCTCAAATGCTCCGATACTTACCCCCTGACTTCTGGTCAGAGGGAGACCTCCCTCTTATGGGCAGTGCGGAGAGGTAGCATGGAGCCGACTTCCCGGCCAATCACGAAGCCAGGCTGCCTAGCAACAAGTGAAGCTGGCTTCCTAGCCAATCAGGAAGCCAGATTGGTCAGTAAGCCAGGCTGCCTTAGTGTCGCGAGGGAAGTGAAGCCGGTGTTCTTTTGATGGAACACTGGCTTCCTAATAATACTGGCCCACGGATGCCGGCATTAGTATTCGGTATCGGCGAGTACCAAAAAAAAAAAAAATCAATACTTTTATTCGATACCGAAAAACCGGTATCGGTGCATCCCTAATATATAAATATTTGTCAGCTGTATGTTATTTAAACACATCAAATTTTATGTATGAAATCTATAATATATTATGCATGTTTTTTGATACAAGTATACTGCAATTAACCCAATGTTAAAAAAAACTAAAATGTTCCAAACGATCCTTCTATAAACATGCCTTTTCTTTTCCAACAGTGGTGAGTGGATCTGCACATTTTGCAGAGATCTGAACAAACCAGAGGTTGAATATGATTGTGATAATTCACAGCACAGTAAAAAAGGGAAGACTGTACAAGGATTAAATCCTGTGGACCAAATGGTATGTGTGTAGTTATACTTGCAGCATTAAGAGCGTAAATATTAATACACTTAGAGCAGGGACACCCACAATTTTTCATCTGGAGATCTACTTTTCAAATGTCGCGCTCAATGAGATCTACCACGAAAAAACACCTGCATTCAGGGGCGGGAGTGGGCGAGGCGGTGCATTGAAGTCAATGGCACCGCAGCCACGCCCCCCGCCCGCAGTGCAATCACCCGCACGCAGGCACATTTCCAGGCCAGTGCAATCTGCAAAAATGCTGCATATACTATTTTTCTGTGTGCAGGTGATTGAACTGTGGGCATGGCTGCGGTGCCATTGACTTCAATTCAACCCCACGACCCTGAACGCAGGGAGCCGGCCGATTTGCATTCCAGTGCGTTCTAGAGGCCTAACACTCTGGGACGCAGACTTTGTGGTGTGAACCTGCCCTCTCTCAGCTGTCTCCTCGCTCTCTCCCCTGTTTCTATCTGCGGTGTCTCTTCTCTCTCTGCTGTCTTTCACTTTCTCTGCTGTCTTTCACTTTCTCTGCTGTCTTTCCCTTTCTCTGCTGTCTTTCACTTTCTCTGCTGTCTTTCACTTTCTCTGCTGTCTTTCCCTTTCTCTGCTGTCTTTCACTTTCTCTGCTGTCTTTCACTTTCTCTGCTGTCTCTCCCCATCTGTCTTTTTCTTACATCCACTGCAGCTGCTTCCAAGGTCTCCTCTCGTGCACCGGCGTCATGTCCTCCCGCGATGCTCGTGTGGCCGAATGTGACTGACGTTGCATATGGGTAGAGGTGTCCCACCCCTTCCCGTCTTCAGCGTTTGTTTGTTATTATTTTTTATTTGATTTTTCATTTTGTAATTTTTTTTTTTAACTGTTGGGATAATTTGCGGAAATATCAGGGGTCTAAAAAGCTCCCTGATATTTCCCTATTTAAAATAAAAAAAGAAATTGAGGACACAGTCCTCAATCTCTCTTTCTGTAGCATCTGTTCTAAATGAATGGACAGTGCAGAGGCTTCCCATTCATTCAGAAAATATTTACTATCCAGTTTCTGAATGGGGAGAACCCTCTGTACAGAGTGCTACTCCCCATTGAGAAAATCATGAATGAACAGGAAGTGATGTAAAGCACTTCCTGTTCATTCATAACTGGGGACACATTACTATGTGTCACCAGTTATTTACAAACACTGGAGTGATCAGCTGATCGTTCCAGTGTTTGCTCTGCACAGAGGATCGGAACATATCACTGATATGTACCGATCCTCGGCCACTCACACGGGGTGACTCAGCCTGCAGCTTTTCCTCTGGATCCCCGCTGCTCTCCCCCGCCTTTATGCTGTGCTGCAGCCGGCGGAGGAGGGAGCCGCTGTCACAGCAGCATGGCCGAGCGGTGAGGAGAGAGAGAGAGCCGCCAGCTGTCAGATCCTGGCCGAGCGGCTCTCTCTCTCCTCACCGCTCCTCCACGCTGCTGGGACAGCGGCTCCCTCCTCGGCCGGCTGCAGCGCTTCCTTCACTTCTCCTCGGATCCCCGCTGCATACAGATGGGGGAGAGCAGTAGGGATCCAGAGGAGAAGCCCCACAGCGGGAGGACAAGGCACAGCCGATCGCGATCTACCAGTGTTCGCTTTGCGATCGACCTAATGGGCACCCCTGGCTTAGAGGGTTACTTATGTTCTCTCTTCTCATAATACTGGTATTCGACACATTTTGTTCTCGTTATTTGAAGAATATTGGTACCAAATGGCATTGCGGTACTGTGTATTCTGGTGCAGGCGATTGAACTGTGGGCAGGAGATACGTTCGGGGTGACATTCAAATAAATGGTAACGCAACACACCTCCCGCTCCAGAACGTGTAGTAGGTGAGATTGCATGGTACAGTGCGTTAATTGCACAGGACTGTGATCAACACTGTACTAGTGTGAACGGGCCCTCCAACACAGCGACAGACACACAACCACAGACACAATCTCACACACACATACACACACCCAAAAAAATGTATTTAAAAAAAAAAAGATTTTTTAAAGATTTTAAGATCCACCCAGTCTCCCTACCTTATGAGAACTGGAGTGGATCCTCAGTCTGGAGTCCAGCGTGGACTGCTATGGTGTGACGGAGCTCCATCCAAATGTGTATTGCTTGTACAACTCCCTTGCATGCCCTATAGAGGTGCCCGGAGCCAGAATGTGATGTCACACCGGTCCAGGCACCTCTACAGGGTATTTGAGGGAGCTGTAAGCAATGCATGTATGGATGGAGCTCCCTCACAGCCATAGCTCCAGCCCACCCCACCTCAAGCTGACACTCAGCGCCGGGCAGCATATTTTGAATGGCTGCTTGGCGAGATAACTGACAGTTCTGCGGTAGGGGGAGGCTGAGAAGCCTCTCACGTAGGAAAGTGGAAGGCACGCAGCGACCCACTGAACATGGGGTCGCGACCCACTTTTGGGTCACGACCCACCAGTTGAGAACCAAGGGTCTAAAGGAACTTAAGCATTGGAAAGGTGTACCGTAATGCAGTGTGGCAAAAACAAATTGAACACTACCCACTGCCAGCCTCCATATGTCACCAAATGCTGGACAATTTATTATAGAAAAGTAACTTGTTGACTTGAAATCTATTCTCTTGGTTATAAAAATTGTCTTTAAGCTAGAACTGTTGAATAGTGTGTTCAGTGTATAGAATGTCAAGTCCCAATTACCCCTTTCTCCCCCTGTAACACCACAATAGGAAAAGATGAGGACATCAGGAGACGGTGGAAACTGCATTTTGGCTGGAGTTGGGCTTTGTCCTCTTATTTATCCAACCTTTTTAAAGGAATACACACATAGTGCTCACTACATGTGATGATTTCCATTACCATTCCATTAAGTGTTATTTTTTATTTTTTTCCAAAAAGAAATGTGAGCGGCTTCTCCTGTATATCTACTGCCATGAACTGAGTATTGAGTTTCAAGAGCCAGTCCCTCTAACTGTAAGTCAATATTTGAATAAGATTTTAAAAAAATGTATATATTGCATGCCTTCTTGTTTTATATAGTATGTGCGCTCAGCACTTTTCAGCTTTCTTTGGCTTGAATAACGTTAGTGTGAGCAATTGGCTTCCGCTAAAGGCACTGTCAGTTTTTTTTTTTTTGTCCAGACAAAGCCAGAAATGTCGCCAAAGTGCTGTTAGGAACAGAATTTTGTTTGTAGTCTGTGTGTTTGTGGATAACAGCTTTGGCACAGGATACAACTTGAGGCAACATTAAAATTTTTAGGAATTTTTTTTTTATCTAAACTTGAAAAGTTTTGTTAAAGGAGAACTATGAGGTGAGTGCTTTTCACTCACTTCATAGTTCTAGCCGACCTGTGACAATGAGACTGTCACAGGTCGGCTCAGTAGATCGGGAGGTCAGCGAACACATACCAGTGTTCGCTCACCCCGATCCTGTCACAGCTCTCTGCCGTGACAGGGGAGGGGCTGGATTACCCCCTGATCCGCCAGCGCTGACTGGCGGAACGGACGGGGGAGGGGGCGGGTACAGCTGGCTCTGCCTCTAGATCGGCAGAGCCAGCTGTCAGTCATGCAGCTGGGCAGATCCCAGCACAATTTTCGGGATCCGCTTCAGCGCCTCAGTATACTGCAAGCACAGTATACCGCGAGCTACAGCCCGCGGTATACTGAGCCTAGGGTGACTGGAGGACGCTAGTTTGTGTCCTCCCGTTACCCTAAGGAGAACTATGGGGAAAAGCCTTAACCCCATAGTTCTCTAACATAAAAATTTAAATAAAAGGGTATTTTCTTCTAACTTGTGAACTACTTGAATGCAATCTGAGCCATCTCGGAAAGTCAGGAGCCTGAGGCAAACTTGAAATATGTGATCTACTTGAACATTTATTGGAGTATCTATTTTAATCCATGCATATTGTACTATTCCTGGGTTTTGTAGTCATCTATAGCTGGCGGTATTCTGCATTGCGATGCATATTGTACTATTGCTGGGTTTTGTAGTCCCCTATAGCTGGTGGTATTCTGCATTGCACCAGTCTATAATGTATTATTGCTGGGATTTGAAGTCCTCTATACAGCACAATGCAGAATACCACCAGCTATAGAAGAGTACAACAAATCCCAGGAATAATATATCTCACAGCACAATGCAGAATACCACCTGCTATATAGGAATACAACACATCCCATCAATAGTACATTATACATACAGTGTATAATGTATTGCTGGGATTTGTATTCCTCTTTAGCTGAAGGATACATTGCGCTGGATAATATACATCACAATGTACCATCAGCTATAGATGAATACAAATCCCATTATGCCAGCAATACATTATAGAGCATCATATGGGGGTGGGGGGGGAGTGCAGGCTTACCTGAGCAGTTTTCCAGCAACTTGCTTCTGAGAGCGGGCCTGTCTGTCGGCAGCTGTCATCCCCCCACGCCTGCTCCTCACTTCTTCTTTCTCACCGCGGGTGGGGAGGAGCTGTGGCGTGTGAATTGCGGTCTGGCAGGGGCAAGCGTGAGGAGATGCGGCGTGTATGAAGCCTTGAACAGGGCCGACTAATCGAAAGCCGATTATTCGATGATTGAAACCGTTGACGACTTTTTCAATCGATTATAATCGCCTTAGTCGATTAGTTGTTGCAGCCCTAAGTATAAGCAGTAAATGAGTTGGTTAAAGAAAAATTATCTTAAGTCAAACATGTCATTGGAAAGGTAACATTTTAAATAACTCACCCCTTGGGCTACTCCAATATTATTTGTAGGTACTACTTCCATGTTGTAGCATGGGATGACCTGTCACTCACTCTCTTCTGGAATAACACCTTCAATAAAGCATACAGATCCTGTGCATGCGCATTATTGACCAGTCTGTACTACACCCTACTGCACATGCGCGGTGTCTCACTGTATTACCCAGGTGAAATGGATATGTAAATATATTCCAATGACTACAATAATCACATAAACACCCCTAGATCTGAGGATTCTTAGACAAAATAAGTAGTTCCATCAGCAATATACATTTATTGGTAGGGTTACATATTTACAAATAACACACAAAACAATATTTACAAGACAATGTACAAGTGTCGTGGAGTTTTACCTCTCAGCTTCTCGCCTGTTCATACTGAATGCCTTTGTGTTCCAGGTAAAAGAGAAACACGTGGCTTGCTAACAATACCTTATATATCCTCCTTTCTGTACACTGCCTACCAAATGTACATTGGGTGTAACCTGATTTGGAGGATTTAAATGAGGTTGCTGTTTACCCCCCATGTGAGATGTGATAAGCAAACAAAACAATAGCTAGGACTTTAAAGCAGACAGATTCACAGTAACACAATTGAGGAACTGAGAGTCACATAACATGCGATAATTATCTAATTAATATATTACACAAGCAAAACTTTATATGGCAACAACTGCCATGTTGCATTATCAGAAATATGACAACAAGATCCTGGTCCTGCACGGTAGTGGCAGTACTGACTGGTCCACTACTGCACTTGAATAAAATCTTGCCACCATATTTCTGACATCACAATATGGTGACGAGATCCTGCGTATGCAGCCTTACAGTAGTAAAACCAACTGTACTGCAGCCAAGTGAATTTTACTGCACATACATGGGGGTAGTTTCGGGAGCGTGGCATTCGTACTCGCTCTCATGCCCTTGATGAGCTCCTTGCCAGCATTTCTAATGTCTGTCACCTCTCCAACCCTGCTACTGTTGTCAAGGAGAAGGAATTGCATAAGACCTGCTGGCAGGCAGAAGTTTGGGAAATGTAATTGTTGTCTTAAGTCTATACTGTAATCATGTGCTCATCTTCGGTGTTGAGAACATTGCACCCCCAGCATTCTTTTGCAGTATTTGTAGTTTTTAAATGAGAACTATGGGGTAAGTGTTTTTCCCCATAGTTCTCAAGGGTCACGGGAGGACATATACTAGCGTCCTCCTGTGACCCAAAGCTCAGGATATCGCTAGCTACAGCTCGCGGTATATTGAGACCCCCGCAGCCGGGATGGATCCCGACATTACCATCTAGAGGCAGAGCCAGCTGTACCCGTCCATTATTCTAGACGGCGCTGGAGGATCGGAGGAGGGGAAATCACTGCAGGGAGCCGTGACAGACAGTCACGGCTTCCTGCAGGGAGATGATCGAGACGTGAGTGCGCAACGGTATTGTTTCGCTCACTTCCCGATCTATTGAGCCGATGTGTGACAGTCTAATTGTGGCACGTCGGCTCGAACTATGAGGATGAGTAATTTTCACTCATCTTATAGTTCTCCTTTAATTCTGAAATACAAAGTAGCTTATGTAACCGTTATATATGTGTGGTTGCATTACACGGTGCCTTCAATTGTTTCATTGCATAAAGTGATAAACAGATGAGTGAATAATACAAACACTTAAAACCTATAACAATTCTAGCTATTGGGCCCTTTTGAAATTGATTTTGTTGAGATGTCCAACAAAGTGTTCTTTTTTTATTCCAGATACCAAACTACTATAAAATAATTAAGAAGCCAATGGACCTATCCACAGTTAAAAAGAAGCTGCAGAAGAAACACTCCCAACACTACCAGACACCAGAAGACTTTGTAGCAGACGTCAGGCTAATATTTAAGAATTGTGAAAGGTTTAATGAAGTATGTTTTTCTTTTATCTTACTATATATTCTTATATATATCATGTCTAGGCAGAATTCATTGCATGTGCAATTTTATTCCACAAAATAGTTACTTTAAATTTATATTGATGCGTTTTCAAACATTACATTTTATCTTTAGCAGCATTGTGTAAAAAATAGAGATGTAATCTGTTTTTATTTCTCTTTTTTTATTATTATTGTGAAGTATTCGATTTACCAATGTTCACCCATGAAATTCACAGTTCAAAAATAACCAACTGCATCTTGACTGCTCATATTCCAGCACGGCCCTCCACTACAGGAACCTGGCAGAGTCCCATGTAATTGGTGCTGTCAACAAGTAGGGGTGTGCGTGACCTTGGTGCAAACTGAATAAGCCTGTCACAAAACTGTTGGTGACACATCTCCCTACCTGCCCTGCAGCTACGCCTAACAGCGGGTTATGGAATGCTCCTGTGCAGCTGATTGGGCCTGGAGGGGCATGTGTCAGTGATAGTTTTGCTCTGGCGAACTCATCCCTATTGACAAGTTTATTGTTTCTCTGTGACATGTTTGTTTGGGCTGTGGTCTGTTCCTCTTTCATTTATATATCTTTGGACCGCTGGACTGGGCTGTAGACATCGTTTGCTATGATGTCAGTATGCTCTCATACTTTCCTAAATTGTACATACCGGTAGATGTATTTTCGATTCTGGATGAAGAAGCTATGATTCTTTTCTTCAGAACGTCTCATAATGGTTCAGTGATATCAGCCAGTCTACGGATAGACCATATTAGGCTTTTGACTTCATGACTGAGTTCAAACTGAAACACACACTGAAATTTTATTAGCATTGTGTTTGGTGGCATGACCATTCTGGAATATGGAAATTTCATGAGGGAACATAGGGTGAACATGGCCATGTAAGATTGATTCACATACTTGACCATAATTTGATAACGTCCATATTTTTTGCAGATCTGCTACCATATCCATGTTTAATAGTTGGCCATAGAGAGATTGGTTAGAATACAGCCTTTGTGCTTCTGCACATTTAAATTGCACATTTGCCCAGGCTATGGACAGATATTTACATATTGCTAATGTGCATTAAAAAAAATGTCACTACTGACTAGAGGTGCATTGAAATGTAACCGGAAATAAAAAATTTGTCAGACAAACCAAAAATTATTTATTTTCTAACTTTTCTAAATTAATGTTTTAATTAATTTTTTTACTTTGTATGGGGCGTTGGGGGAAATATCGGGTCTAAACAGACCCCTAATATTTCCCTTTAAAAATAGAAAAAGAGATTGAGGACATAGAAGCCTAAATCTCTTTCTGCGGCCTCTGTTATGAATAAACAGAAAGCCTCTATACTGTGTACTCCTGTCCATTCCTAAACTGTGGGGATAGTATCGGTTACAATGTCCACAATCGTGAATGAAGAGGAAGTGATGCAGAGCACTTTCTGTTTATTCATAACTGGGGACACCGTAAGCATACTATATTCTCAGGTATTTACAAACACTCTGCGATCAGCGGATCGTTAAGAGTTTGTATACTGCTCTCCATCCTCACTCGCCTGTCACAGCAGGCTGAGCGGGCAGTGCAAGGAGTAGAGCTCAGCCTCCAGTGATACCACTAACAACACTCCCTTCCCCGCACCGCCCTCTTGGCCTCCTGTGACAATTGACAGCTATCTCCCCGCACCGCTTTCCATCCTGATTTGCTTGTCACAGGAGGCCGAGTGGGGAGGTGCGAGAGAAGAGCTTGGCTTTCTGTGATAACATTGACAGTGCTCTCCTCCCCCTCTTGCTCAGCCTCTTGAAAGTTTCTCTCCTCCCTGCTGGGCGCTGCTCTGTGTCCCCAGAGATGCACAGCATTTTTGGTAAAAAAAGGTACTTTCGGCATTTTGCGCATAGTGCCATTTTCGACCAAAAATTTGGTGCATCCCTACTACTGAGCTCACCTCTTGAGCTGCGTGTACTATGGTGTAATTATTAATCCTTGAAGTTCACACCTGAGATTCTGAAGTAGGGTTTTGGTTGTGTTCTAACAGCTTACAGTACCTGATTCTTTTTTTTTTAATTATTTTAAATGAAGATTTTCTCCACAGTGCCTGCAGCTACAGATGTCAGACATGGCTTGTCTAAAAACTGTCTTCATTCTGTTAAAAACAATAAGAATGTCCATAGCCTGGGCACAGGTGCACTCTTAACCTGTTTTCATGACTCCTCAAACCAGTATTTTTTTCCAGTTATACTTATTCATTGCACAGGAATACATGTTTTAGTTCCTATTAGTGCCATTGGATAAATGCGGTTTCCAAATGGCTTTATAAAAGGAGGGAGCAGAGGAGGCTGCTGCATCAGTATTTCTGGATTTTCTAACTTTTCCGATTTACTTGATGGTGTCTGGTAGATTGCATCAGGGATATCTCAGACATAGGATCAAGATTCCATCATATGTCTTTCATCCCATGTCTATCATTATCTTTGTAGCAAAAGAAAGAGTATGTCATATTTACTGTGCTAAAACACTGTGTATCAAACAATTGGCTTATTAATACAGTTTTCACTTTGTCATCCTTTGTTGCCCTAACATTAATCAACATTAACAATTTCTGCTTCCATAGTATTTACAATGGCTGCTATTGCTAGTCATGCATCTGTTCATGGATAAGTTTGAGGGGTTACTGGATTAAAACTGTACCTTTTTTAAATACTGAGTGTTAGATGTGCATTATGTGAGGCAGATACCAAAGAGGCAGCCCAGCATCCTCCTGGTGTTGTAGAACAGTCATACAAATACCTATGGTCCTCATTAGAGATAATTGAATATGAGTAAAGTGTAAAGATTATGGTTTCTGAGGTAGGCTATGCACAAGATTGTGTATGCTGTCACCCTTTCACATGAGCCTAAAGTGGTGACTACAAGTGACTGTTTCAACACACATTACACAGGCCTGGTCTATTGTAACTATCAAGAAACCTGTCCCGAGAAATGCTATGCAGCCATAGCTGAAAAGCAGGAGGTGACTGAAAAGAGGCTGCCAGATATCCACAGCACTAAGAATCAATAAAGTGTGAAAACAAGCTTTTTATTTAAAAAAAAAAATGTCTGTTGTACACAGTGCTTTAGCACACAATTAGTTATTCGGTGAAGATTTACATCTGCTTTAAATTACCTGATGTGGCTCTTGATTGTTATAATATCCGTCTTCTAATGTCTCATGCACTGTAAATGGATCTAAAGTATTCCCTGCTGTAAGATTGATAAAAGTTCTTGCACAACATGCACAGCAAAACATTAGAGATGTTTAAAGAGGAAGCCATTTCTTACCAGTAAGGAACCTGAATTAAATAAGTGTAAAGGGGGAAGCTTTCTTATAGTTTGTAGCCCAGTTACTAAGAATTTTAGTAAACATTCACAAACTGTTTAAAATAGTTGGATAAGTCCCAGGAGCTAGGTAACTAGCATGCCTAAAGGAAAAAAAATATAGCTGGCACATAACCTTTTTTTCTGAGACTTCTTTTGTTTGTAGTGGAAGTCAATGTTCCAAGGTTTCTTGAAACTGCCTGGTGCCATCTAGCTTGGACTAACTGGTTCCTACTGAGTTCAAATTTGACTTCCCTGGCTTGAAATGTATATGACCCATATATTGGATTTTGGGTGTTTCAAAATTGGCATTGAAAGTGCCCACCTGGCCTTCCCTTGTTAAATCTTTTTATTTAACATGAAATTCTGCTTCAACTTGTTGAAAAGCATTACCATTTTTATGTAAGATTTGATCAGTTTGAACTGCCCAAATTTGCTACTGTAATGAGAAACATATGTAGATTACTATTGCTGGCAATCTTCATCAAATGTTAGATGGTTGGTGTCTTTGTCTTAGTATTTTGAGTCACTGACCTGGCACAAGTTTTTACAGGAGGTGAATTTGGCCTGAAATTGGCATGACCGATCCGTGTACTTTTATCAATGACTTATAAGTCATTGCAGCTATTGGATCAGTAACAGACAGCCTATATTGTTTAAATAACGATAACACTGCAGTTTGTTTCTTCTTCGTAGCAAAGCATATGATAATATATTGGTTAATATCTCTTGCAGAGGCAATAGAACATAATTGCAGCTACCATAAATAATTATGTAATCCATCTTGTGCTTAAAGTGAAAGTGACTGTCACTTGCTCAAAGTTGCTTTTAAGCTGGCCATACACCTTACAATTATCTGCAGATTTTCTGTGGTCAGATGGAATTTGGTGCAACAGATTCCTCCATCTACACTTAACTGTGTGGATGGGCCAATCTGTTGCACTTTATCCATCTGACCACAGAAAATCTGCAGATAATTGTAAGGTGTATGGGCACCTTTAGAAACGGCATATCTTCAATGAAGTGTTGGAATACTTACCTGTCCTGCCTTCGCTGCTGAACTCCTCTGGCTTTGTCTATCTCCTGTGTCAGCAGTACTGAATGGTGGCTCCTGCCGACCTCCAGGTCTTTACAGAACACAGTAGTGATGTTAAGGGCATCAGCAGAAGGGAGCCATTCAGCACTGCAGGATACCAAATGATTGGCAAGCATTGGTTTCAGAAAATACTTCACCCAATGATTATGCTTCTGTGGAGTGGCATTTAATGGAATGGGCAGTACAGAAGGTAAGCATTGCTATGCCTATTTGCAGGTATGCCATTTTAAAGCACTTCCTTAGGCAGAAGAGTCTCTTTTTAAGGTTTTTTTTTTTTTTTTTTTTTCATACCTCACCGGCTTGTTTTCTTGTTTGGGGAAAACCTAGAAATATAATGGACATCAGGAGATTATTTTGGCTGAAGTAAAATGTTGAGTTTTACATGTAGGGATGTAATTTAAGTATACCAACATATCATTTAAATGACCAGAAATTCTGCTAAATTAATGATTTTTAGCTTGCACTTTGCTGTTTTGACCTTTTTGTAATTTGTTTTCTTTGAAAAGTGCCAGATATATTAAATGGTATTTCATATAAATCTATTCTAGAGACCTTTTGTTGCTTGTTCATTTAAATTACTTGCAGCTTGGTCTAAATTTGTATTCTATAGAATGGTCAGATTTTATACTATAATCTAATGTTTGTAAACTGGTCATAATTGTGATAATTGTCTGGGGGAAACAAGTCTGCTATGGCCATAGACCAGAAAAAAAACATATTTATATATCATTTTTGCAATAGCTCAGTCTTATCTGGTCTGGCTTGGACTTGCGTGACAAAATAGCATAGCATGCTAGTATTTTTGTGATGGACTGTGTATCCAGTCTGTCATACTTTATATTCATTGCATATAATAATTGAGCATGCATTTTTAAATAGCAGGCAGGTCATAAAATTTTTTTGTAGTTATGACCTTATTTTGAAGTAACACCCTACTTATAAAACTTAGAAGAAATGATTTTCACTTTTTTGACTCTGGTGTCCTTTTTAGATGATGAAAGTTGTTCAAGTTTATGCAGAATCACAAGAAATTAATCTGCAGGTAAGCTTTCCAAGCTGTGCTAACTCATGAGGTGTCTTTGCATAACCCCAGGTGAATTCTGTTTTTTTGTTTTTTTCCCCCCCATAACAGAATGACTCTGAAGTGGCACAAGCAGGAAAGGCTGTTGCATTATACTTTGAGGACAAACTTCCAGGAATCTACCCTGACAGGACCTTCCCACCATTGCCAGACTTTGAACCAGAGGACGATGATGGGGAAATAACTGAGGATTCAGATGATGATTTTGTACAGCCTCGGAGGAAACGCCTAAAGTCAGATGAGAAGCCAGTGCATATAAAGTGATTTTAGTGCTCTGGACTTCATAATTTCTGTAGAATATGTGGACTTTTAAGAAAAACTTATTTAAGTGTTCCTGGAATATCTTCTCGCCTGCACCAGCCACCTTCAAGGAGAAGCTGGCAGCTTTTAGACAGTATTAGACCAACTGATGTTTGTACAGAAGAGATGAACATTCTTTTAAAGAAGACAGATGGAGGAGACTTGTAGTCACTTTGTTTAGTGTTTTTTGTTTTTTCATTTTCTTCTTCTTCTTTTTTTTTTTTTTTTTTTTTTTTTTTTTAATTAATTTTTATTTGATGCTTGATAGACTCTGTCCCAAGGGACAGTCCATGCGTAATCTCAGTTAGGTTTTGTGAAATGTCAAGGACAATTTTTTGGTTTGGTATTCTCACCCTCTGTTTGTGCAGATCTCGAACTGGACTTGGTGGTTGTTGTTGCTTGTTAATATATTTTCTTTCTTGAAGATCGGACCAGTACATGCGGTTTACTGTAACACTTTCTCCTCTCCATCAGGCTGATTTGTAGCTTGACTTCTTCTGGAACAGTGAATAAAATGGTACAGGTTTAAATGTGCTCTTTGAATGATTAACCATTAATTTAATGGTTAACCATTTAATCATTCTCCATTTCCATATTTTTTCAATGTCTTGAGTGGTTAGCTGTGTGGGTTATCCTTCAAGATTCTGATATATAGATATATATTTTGTGAAGGAAGCAGTTTAACTTGGGTCATAAGAACATTAACTTTTGCTATGTATATATGAGGAAGCTTATAAGTGTTCATTCATATTGCATTATTTCAGGCAACAGATTGTCAACCTTTGCTGTTGTCTTGCATCCAAGACAATGAAAAAAATAAATTAAAATACTGATTAAATATTCTTGATTTTTCATATTTTAACACCAGTTGAGTAGTAGATGGAAGCTGTTAGTAAATTTGAGAGAATCAAAATGAATGTCTTCCTGCATTTTTAAACTTAGTTTAACAAATGTATAATTTTGTTATGCACACTGTCTTTTATTTGTACATATAGCCTGTCGCAGGACAGCAGCCTTTCCAGACTTGTTTTTTGATGAAGTGTGTTCCTATAGATGGACTTTGATGCAAAGCTTGCTACTACTGCAAATCCTTGAAACCACTTAATAGAGAAATGTCTGCTGGAAGAAGCCCAATAAATCCAGTCAAACTTATAAGCAAACTGCACATATGCCGCCTTTTCCCTGTTGATGATCTAGTCACCCTTGTATTGCAGTTCAGAGTTGAAGTATATTTGGAATAGACCCCAAGCCAAAAATATTGTTGTCTTCTCCCCCATGTTTCCTTTTCTATTCTAAGAATGGTGCAGACTGTATATCATGATGCTAGGAAATATTTCTCAGATGAATTTTGTAAATGGTAATAACAGTCAGATTTTTGGATTTAATATGGGTGGTTCCATAAAGAAAAAAAAAGTCTAGGAGTTGTCAATATAAACTAATCAAATTCTGACTTTTTTGTTTTTCTAGTGTAAGTTATCAGGTCAAATTTACCTCCCCCTGACGGTTTCAGGTAGGTCCTTTTTTCTCTTTCATTGAGGGATAGTTCGAGGTGTATGGGTTTTGCTGATGCCTCTAGGAGAAAAGGACACTAGGCAAACAAAGTTAAAAACCTGCCACTCTATGGACATAGGTGTATGTTTAATAAACTGTGATAAAACTAGCTTTATCACGAGTTAACTTTACTCAGCAGATCTCTTTGTTTTTCTCGGCTGCACAGAGGCTTTTTAATAACCTGCGAAAAGAAAACTTATCTCACGTAACAGCTGTGAAAGGCTGAGATAAGTCGTCACGGTGATCAGTAGAGAAAGCAATGTGGGGAATGTATTCTGAGCTGCACAATGACATCCTTTGTGATAATCTACACTCCTCCTGACAGGATCGTAGTTTACTCTGCCAAACCACGCAATAACAATATTACAAAGCACCTCTATAGCAAAGTGCAAGTTATTTCTCTGTTAAAATGATGAAAATTGCTAAAAGGCAGGACTTGCATGTTCCGATTTGTTCAGCATGTACCAGTACAAAAACATGAATCAAACTACCAGAGGAGGCCACAATGCGAGGCAGTGATGGGGTTAAACATTCTAAAGGGGCACTCTGATGGAGCCTAGCAATGTAAGTGGGCACTCTGACACATGCTGGAAATTGGAATGTTTGGCGTCCCTGAAAAAAGCTTGCTGTCCCGATATAGGTGCATCAGCACTGTGTGTGTGCAAACACACTAGCAGCAGGTATTAATGCATCATAAACGGCGGACCATGGTGGCGAAATGGTCTTACAGACTGTTATATGTGGAGTGCAATGTTCATTGTATCTGCCTCTAAAACATACTCCCCAGACATCCTTCAAGCTTAATTTGGTGGGCCTGTTTCTGAGGGAGACTGAGCCTTCAACAACCAGCCCTAAGGTCCCATGACCTTACTGAACTTTACCTCACACTACACAGATACAGTGAGGGGACTTGAAACTGTCACTCTCATGAGGGAAGGGTGGCATTAAGACAGACTTCACTCCTTTTCCCTCTCAAGGCTGTGACACACTGCAGGCGAGGCGAAAAAATCGCAACCTTCCACTTCGCACCGCAGCTTGTCTACACTAGTTTGTCCGGGCACAGCGCATATTGCAAGCGATTGTGCGTCTCTACAGACGTCTGAACGCTTGTATCAAAACAGCCATCGCTGGCTGTTTACATTCAAAGCCGATTTCCCATTCGTGCGTGCCGCCTAGAGATATATATCTATATATATAGATAATATAGATATATATATATATAATCGCCTGCAGTGTGTCACTGGCTTCAATCAGCAGTAGCCAGTAGCAATGGCTGGGCAGCCAACCATTGCTACTGGCATAAATGTCACAAAATGTCAGAAATCCAGAAGAGAAGCATATGTGCTTTATTTTAACTGTTCCCGAAGGTTCCTAAAGGAACTAGGTTTATGACAAGTTCCTGTATCTTTGCTCAGTGCTTCTCGAGACAAAGGCCTGTATCACAAGGTCTGACAGGTTGCTAAATCAAGGGCACTTTTCACAATACTTATCCAGTGATAAAGCTGTTCTCTACTTTTCTCCCTTTATTAAACAGGTACATTCCCATTACTTTCTGTGTACTTATCACCAGGATGAGAAGAGGTGAGATATTTCAGTTCCTACCTGACTTATCACGGGTTATTAAACACCATTTTCTAGCCTTTTCACTTTGCTAAGGTGAGAAAAGCCTTCTCACTGCTTATCACACTCTTTCACAGTTCATTAAACGTACACCATAACCTCCCAACTGCCAGTTTTGCTCGTGTCTTCAGGAAAATAATGTCTCCTTCACTTCTGCTATTTTATTTTAATTTTTGGGTGCCATTTTATTGCTTGGGCTGCTAGTTGATTCATACTGGATAGAAATAAATCCTGGGAGCTTTTCTGGTCTTCTTGATGCAGGTCGTCTCTGGTCTCAGCATTTATGACTCTGCCTTCAATACCCAGAATCTGTTATGATCTTCACTGTGGGGCATCTCTGGTCTCAGTACCTTGTCTCAATACCTGCCAGTAAAGGCCTGGAATCTTCAAGCATCAAGTTCTGTAGTACCTGGGCGTGGCTCCTTTCCCTCTGCGGATATCAGGCCAGTATATGTGCAGAGCTGGGATATTGCTGTACTAATAATTTGTACTATTTATGTTGGCTATGCACCCTCCGTTGGCTCCCTTTTGATTTTTCTGTTTTTTTTGGTTGGTTCGGTACAATCTTGTTTAAATTTCCCACTGCCCCTTTAAGTGGCCAGGAATTGTGTTGATGACGCATATATAATTCTACTGTGCATGCACACGCACTGGGGGCCGTTTATAGTGATTGGGACGGCTTCTCTGTTTTCAGCTGAAGAGCTGGAACTTGCGATCCAATGTTCTTAGTGATCTGCTTGACGGGAGGGATATTTTTTTCCCAGCTGCTCATTTCCACACTGTCACCAACGTAGTGTGTTCACATTTCTCCTCACCTCACACCTATGAGACCGTGAGTAGTATCTGGGAGCCTGTGGTAATATAATTTATTTTATGCGCAGCTACGTTTACTGCTAAAAATAGGGGTGAATGAGCTGTCACGGTTAGGGAATCCTCTATTTGTGACATTTGTAACGATGAAATGTCTTCTGGCATGCCTTGTATTGTGTGTACTGCTTCTTTGACTTAATCTACCAATATCGTGTCAGTTTCTGCTACTAAAACTGCTGAAATGTCTAACGAGTCGTCTCCTTTTCTGACTAGAGTTGAATTTTCTTCTACTAGGGATAATTTTTTTATCTTGTTTGGATAAGTTAGTAGTTCCTGTTGCTACAGGTAAAAAAGGTTGCTTTTTGTCACCTGTACTTTCTGGGGATGAAATGCCTGCTATTTCCGGTACAGCTGTCACTTTTTCAGAAGATTCTGTCTGAAGGTGAGTTGGTTTCTTCTAATGAGGATGATGTTGCTTAAGCTGAATTTCAGTCATCTGTAATTTCTCAGTATCAAAAGGAAACTTGTCTTTTTAATTGATTTTTTATCTGGTAGATTCCACTGTTCTTTTTACTTCTACAATTTCGGATCGGGCATCCCAGAAGCCTGAACATGTCTGCAAAGTTTTTCCCTTACTTCCTATTTCTGATTTTTATGCAAGGATTGGGAATCTCCGTATAAACAGTTTAAGGTTCCTAAGTGTTTCAAATCCCTATATGCCTTTCCGGAAGAATTTGTAAAAACAATGGGCTGTTCCCACTGAAGTTGATCTTCCATTTTGAGTCTTAACAAGACTTTACCTTGATGCCACTCCTGCCTTTTAAGGATTCTTCTGAGAAAAAGGGTGAAAATCTTTCCTGGACCATGTATTCTTTATCTGATTCTGCTATTGAGCCATTGTTGGCTACAGTTCTTATTTCTCAAACCACAGCGACTCGGTCAAATTTTTTTTTTGATTGAGTAGATCAAATGTTTGTTGCCTCTCCTTGTGTGATACGGTTTTGGATGCGGGTCGTTTGTTGTATGTGTCCTCGGTTTAGATTTGCAGAGCTGTGTCCTCGGTTCAGATTTGCAGAGCTATCTGGCTAAAGTCCAGTGTAAGAAGGGCTTTTAAGTTTACCATATGTTGATCGGCTATTCGGGGATTCCCTAGATATTATCATTAGAAAGGCCACAGGTGGTAAAAACGAACATTTGCTTCAAATGAAAAAATATAGGAATCAGAAAAGTAAACCTACTCCTTTTCCATCTTTTAAAATGTTCCTTTTGCTATTCCACACTGGGTTTCCGCTCTCATTCGCAAAAGGCTTCTGACAATACCAAATCTTAGAGATCCTTTAGAAGTCCGTGGCAGTCAAAGACCTCTAAACCTTCTTCAGAGAAGCCCTCTTCGACTTGACAGTGGTGGGTGGACGTCTGATAGGGTTTGCTAGGATGTGGGAAGCTCAAATCTCGGATGCTTGGGTCAGGGAGGTGTTTTGTTTCCCGTTCCAAAATAGTTTCTTAGCCCTGCTCCTACCTGCGTCAAGGGCATTTCTTGGTTACGATCGATATAAAGGATTCATATCTACACATTCCTTTTCATTCCAGCGTATTAACGTTTTCCAAGTATTGCTGTGGGTGACCATCACTACCAATTTGTGGCTCTCACTTCGGTTCCAAGGGTCTTCTTTGATTCTGGGTCCCCGTTGCAAGGGGATTCCTGTTATTGGATACTTAGATGACCTTTTACTTAGACAACAAGCTCTTCTTACTCTGGAGTTCAACGTATTGGCGGTGCTGCGGACTTTGGAGACCTTCTGGTGGATTGTGAACATGGAAAAATCTTCTCCGATTCCGTCACATTGTCTGGAATACTTGGGTCTTCTGTTGGATACCTTTTTCAGGTGAAGTTGCTCCTTCCTCAAAACAAGCTGTTGAAGTTACAGGATCATGTTCAGTCGCTTCGATCCCATTTGTCACTCTGAGAACTTGAATGAGCGTTTTAGTGCCTAATGGTGTCCACCTTCGAAGCAGTACCATTAGCTTAGTTCCATTCCAGACCTTTTGCAGAGGAACATTCTTTCAGCGTGGGACAAGCCTCCTCTGTCTCTGGGTAGGATGATCAGACTGAGTGCCCTGGCCAAGTTGACTCTGTTATGATCTCCTGCATTGCTGATGGGGAAAGTCTTTTCTTCTGATGCCTTGGAAGGTTGTCGCAACAGATTCCTGTCTGGTTGGTTGGGGTGGTGAATCGGGTCATCTGTCTGTTCAAGATTGTTGGTTTCCAGAGGAATCCAAACTTCCGACAAATGTCCTGGAGCTATGGGGGATTCGCTTGGCATTGTCTCACTGGACTCATCTTCTGGCTGGTTACCCAATTTGGATTCAGTCCGACATTGCCACAGTGGTGGCCTTCATCAATCACCAGGGGATACCAGGAGTTTGTCGGCAGCAACAGATATTATTTCGATCCTGGAATGGGCAGAACTTCATGTTCCATTGATTTTCAGCAGTCCTTATTACAGGTGTGGAAAACTGGCAGGGGGATTTTCTTAGCAGACAACATCTGGAACTGAGAGAGTGGTCTCTTCATCCAGAGGTATTTCGACAACTTTGTCTTCGCTGGGAATGCCGCATGTGGACCTTCTGGCTTCTCATTCAAACAAGAAGATGGACAGATTTGTATCCAGAACAAGGGATCCAACACAGGATGCGGTGTGGATGCCTTTGTTGCTCCATGCGATCGGTACACACTGAATTATGCGTTTACTCCGTTAATCCTGTTACCTTTTTTACTTTGCAGTTTAGAACACACACAAATTCCAGTAATTCTCATTGCTCGGGATTGGCCTTATAGGGTGTGGTATGCAGATCTGGTTCATCTGTTGGCAGACGATCACTGGCTTCGATCCTCCATCCTGCTTCTCAGTCGCTGGCTTTAACGGCTCCGCGGTTGAAACCCAGGTGTTGAAGGAGAGGGGAATTTCGGATTCGGTTATTCCAACTATGTTTAAGGCTCACAGGTCTTCTACTCGTAGGATTTATCAATGTATCTGGAAAGCTTATTTTCACTGATGAGTCCCTGGGGTTTTCCTCCCTTGTGCTTTCTCTTATTTTAAAAGTTTTTATCTGTCCTCCAGATTGGGGTAGATAAACGTTTGGCCTTTTTCAGTGTCCTCTGACTTCTTTAATTTGTTCTTTTGTTCAGGGTGCTGGTGTTCCTCCTCTTAGGTCTTCTCTCCCTACGTGGGACTTGAACATGATGTTATTTGTTTTACAAAAGCCTCCTTTTGAACCTATCCGTGACATTTCCTTGTCTTATCCAAAAAGGTTGCCTTTCTTGTTGCCATCACATCGGTGAGCAGGGTCTCCGAGGTATCTGCCTTGTCTTGTAAGGAACCCTGACGTTGGTTTCTCTGCCACATCGGTCTTTCGGTGTTCTAATTCTTCATTTGTTCTTCCCAATGGTCCAAAAAAAGGGTTGCTCAGCGTTTAGATGCACTATTTCTTAGTGGATTCGACAAGTTGTCCAAGCTTGAGTTACTTGATAAGGTTCCTTATTTTTCTGTTTCTGCTCATTCTTCTAGAGCAGTTAGTACTTGGGCATTTCAGCATCAAATTTCTGTTACTCAAATTTGCAAGGCTGCAACTTGGTCATCTGTTCACACTTTTGCAAAGTTTTTAGAGAAGCTGATGTTTTTGCATCCTCTTGATTATTCAGGCCGCTGTCTTAAATGTTTTTGGCGTTTTTTTTTGTTTTTTTTTCCTTTTTTGTTTTTTGGAGTTGATCTGGCTCATTAAATGTTGTGGTGCCCTCCCCCTCTGTTTTTTTTACACTGATTTTGGACATCCCTGTCTCGAATTATCTAGAGCTGTGTCCCTCAATTATCGATTTGAGAAAATAAGATTTTGTTCCCTCATTCCTTTATACTGCTTGCTACCACTGGCGGTTGTGAGGTAGGAGGGGTTATGTCCTTAAGGTGGCAGATTTGTATCCTTATCTGTTTTTCTAGTGTCCATTTCTCCTAGAGGCAGCGGCATAACTCTGTCTCGAATTATCCTGAGCTGTGTCCCTCAGTGGACTCTGAGAAAACAAAATCCTATTTTCCCCCTTTTTTATTTTACCTAATATGTTGGGAAGTATCCTACAGTGATGTGTGGGTGTTTTTCTTATTGATCATAACTATTATTCCAAGAGCAAGTTGGTTTTGAAATGCACATCATATTTTCACTCAAGCATCAGTTGTAAGTTCACTTAGTGTCTGTATGTGTACAGTTTGTTCAAATGGGCTGTTTACTTTTGGGCTGTCTAAAATGTTCCTGCTCTGTATCAGATTTGAATGTATTGTAACCACATTGACATTTTGTTGCTCAAATTGATCATGACAATGTCCCCCATCCCCTTCACAAGGTGTTTTATTTAGATAAACTATTCTTGCCAAATTTTCATGGACAAAGTTGTCTTTTAAGAAAAGCAATTAATTGTACAGAAAATAGGAACATTTATAAAATGTACAAGACACAGGATAGTACTTTAGGAACATTAGCTTATGCTGCTGCCTTCAGGAAATTGGGCAGTGGCAAACAAAAGCTGTAAGGACAACCTAGTATAACCCCTCCCACTCCAATCATGCCTCATTTTTTTGCTAGTGTCCTAGGAGAACCCTTTTGTTTCTGAATTATCAAGATGCTTTTTCTTTTTGCAAGATTTCTTCAGTTGCTGCAAAGCCACGGGTTCTCATTTTGCATCTTCTGGGTCAGCTGATCCATGGCATAGCCTTGGAGGACATACAGACTCCACTGTGTGTCATTTTAACTTTGGTGCCATTTACTGGACATGCACGTGGCAGTTTAGAGAGCTCCCATAGACCTTTCAACATCTCCCATCTTCTCAGCCACACCCGCCCTATCAACGAATGGACATATTTTCTCTTCCGTTCATTGAAAGACACAGCCAAAGAGCTCTTTAGATCCTGACCGATGGGTTTATAGCGCCACCTTCAGGAGTAGGACACTAGGCACAAAAAACAAATTCTCAGCCTATGGGTGGCCAAACCCCCTAACAGCTAGAGCCAGCTCAGTTTTTTGCCTAGTGTCAAGGAGTTAGGACCTAAGCTCCCTGCTGGGAATCTTATTTCCTTTCTTTTTGCAGGGTGTTTGTATTTTTCTGTCCTGTTTTGCTTTTTTCTTCAGTCTTCAATCAACAGATGAGGTGTTAATATAGATCCTTGTAGTCTCTCCAGCTTTGCGGGGCTTGGCTGTGACGGCCCTGTCCGGGACCTAAGGGCAGCCTGTAAATATTCTGCATGGGGGGACACATGATAACGTAAATTGTGTCCCTCCAGGCAGACCTTGTCCCAGCTGCGGCAGGAGGCAGCCTGTCCTAGGAGATGGTATTTTTTGTGTATTCTGTAATTAAATACATTGTCCCTCCCCCTGCCTTAGTTGCAGGCTGGAGTGGCCTTGGGTACCTCATGCTGTGTGCAGTAGTTGCGGTTTTACTTCCTATCGCTTTAATGGCATCTATGGGATCAATGTCTCTGGGGTGTAATTTGTCTTTGCGTGGGCAGTGTGTGTGTGCTTTCCCGCCCATTATCAGGACCTATGTGGTGGCGCTCCTTATGTTAACAATGGCGGTGGAGGTCCCAGCGGCCACCGCTCTGCATGCCATTACAGGGTTTCTGAGGAGCTGGGCGGCGAATCAGCTGCTACCCTGTGAGTCCCGGTGCCTTGAGTTCTAGAGTCTAGGGATTGTCGGCCTTCACACGGCCCTCACATGCTTTGTTTACTCCTGTACCTTTCTGGCTGGAGGGGATGGTCATGCCTTATTTGGGGTTTTACCTTTTGCAGCGTTACACTGTCGTGTGAGTACTGAGTTTTTTTGGTCTGTGGTCTCTGGTTTTGTGAATTCTAGCCTATTTCTGGTGGTCGTGTGGCCCATGTGAAACGCTGAGGTTTAAGCCATTCCCAGAGCTGGCAAGCATTTTGCTACAGTCCGGGGGGTAGGCTTGGTGTCCTCCATTTAGGACTGGGTGTCAGGTCTGGCTGTTATGCATGCTTCGCTGGAGTGTGCCTCTGCGCATTGCCTATGTTATTTGTTAATTACTCTTGCTGCCTGCTTTAGCCCAGGTGTGGTTGGTCTTCCGGGCCTTCCTGTTAAGACTGTGTCTGGCACAGTGCTGTCTTCTGGGTTTCCCAGGGGAGCCTGAGTTCTTGATGTCTGGTTTGGTGGGGACCCTGCTGTGAGCTATGGTTATTCTTTTCCGCTTAAACGCCTCCTTTCATCCCCGGGCTCTCTTTTTTTTTCTTCTGTTTTTCTTCTGACTATTTGGCCCGTCTGTCTTTGGGAGCGTGGCTTGCAACCATGTTGGCGTATCCATCTGCTTCCTGCTCTACGCATCTTTTTGAGATTTGGGCTCTCCTTTTGTTTCCCTTTCTGGCGGCCAGTAGGGTTACATCTGTCTCCCTTTTGGCTTCTGGGTTGCACTTCTTCGTAGGTCCTTCCTTTGTGGGGGGTCCTGGTGAATTTCTTGTTATCGGAGATGCACATCTCTGTCCTACCTTCGCTTGCTGTGGGCGCTCTACTTTCGGTTGTGGCCCTCCCTTTGGATGAGGTTGGGCTGTTGGCCTGGCCCTATCTGGGTTTAGGTTGGGACCTGCATTTTCAGAGGTTTGATGGCCAGCATTGTATCCCAGTGGTTGGCACTTCTGCCTTGCAGCAGGGGGGGCTGTCCCTGTTTCTATTCCCAGCCAAAACACTAAGTGCATTTTCAGTAGGGATGCACCGATACCGGTATTTTGGTACCGAGTACCGATAATTTTTTTCGGTACTCGCCGATACCAATTACCAAGTAACGGATGTCCCATTCAGGAAGCCAGGTGGCGTGTAATGACTCGCCACCTGGCTTCCTGATTAACAAGAAAGTCCCCTCTTACCTTAGTATGTGCATTCTGTCACCCCTGGGGCCTCTCCAGTGAGAACGCGGCCTTCGTCCGGTACCCAGCCGGAGCCGTCTGGCCGGCCAATCAGAAAGCCGGGCGCTGTGTAATGACGCAACGCCCTGCTTTCTGATTGGCTGGGAGGCCGGCTCCATGCTCTCTTGTCATGAGATGACAAGGGAGCATGAAGCCAGCTTCCCGGCCAATCAGAAAGCAGGGCGTCGCGTCATTAGCCGGCGCCCGGCTTCCTGATTGGATGGCTCCGGCTTGGTACCGGACGAAGGCCGCATTCTCGCTGGAGAGGCCCCGGGGGTGACAGGCTGCACATACTAAGGTAAGGTAACCTTACCTCACGAGGCCAGCTTCCTGATTGGCCAGCTTCCAGACCGATCACGAAAGAGCATGGAGCCGCTTCCCGGTCAATCGCGAAACTGGGCAGCGTGTGATAACGCGCTGCCCGGCTTCCTGATACCGGAAGTACTCGTGCTAGGTATCTGAGCATTTGGGCGAGTACTTGCCCAAATACTCGAAATCTGCACCTATATCGATACTAGTATCGGTATCGGTGCATCCCTTATTTTCAGAGGTCAGCTCTGAGTCTTTTTCATCACCAGGAGTGGATACTTTGTGTTCTTTTGCTTTTAGGCCTTTTGGCTAAGATCGGGTGCAGTATTTGTTCTTTTTTTTTTTTTAACAAAGAATTTATTGAGTTTTTATCATAGCAACAAAGACAAAAACAATACAACAGTACAGGAAGGGCAATGCCCAAATTCATAGGTGTATACAATCAAGATGCGTAAGGCAGGGCACAAATCGGACAACAATACAACAGGTATCATGTACAGCAGATGAAGTACAGAGTTGGTATGAGCAGTGCATGGAAATATTACAACACCGATCGGTTGGAATGCCCAGAAACTAAAAAGAAAAACAAAAAGTCTTACACAGGGAGAGGTGTCTAAAAGTCTCAGTGATACAGAGAGGATGAACAATGTTTTTGTGTTTTAATTTTTTTATTTAATAAGTAAAAATTAGAGCTTGTGGAGAGCGTCTCTACCAATGAGGGAATGCGGGTCTGGTAATCATCATATGATATGTGTCAAGCATCTGGTGTCTGTCAACCAGCAGGCCCAACGCGAGGTGAAAGTATGGCGTCTACAGTTAGCCTTGGCGAACAGAAATTCAAAATGTGCATGCGTGTTTAGAATCTGTATGACTGTGTTTAAGGAGGGGGGTTCTGATTGTTTCCACGCTCTCGCTAATGCGAGACGGGCCGCTATGAGGATATGAGACACAACAGTCCTGGAAGCTGGTGGCCACTCTTCCAACCCTACCCCTAACAAGGTAAGTTGTGGGGAAACGCCAGAGGGGAGCTGAGTAATTGTGGAGATAAGCTGAAAAACCTCAGGCCAAAAGGGGCCAAGGGATGGGCAATACCACCAGATGTGTGTCAATGATCCCACAATTCCACAGCTCCGCTACCAGAGTGGTGAGGAGGAGGGGTAGATTTTTGCCAGTTTCTGTGGCGTGTAGTACCATTTATGCAATAGTTTCTGTTGGGATTCCCAGTGGCTTAGACATTGCGAAGTTTTCAGAGGCCAAGTGACTGCTTTGTACCATTGTTCTGGAGAGAGAGAAAAGTTTAGTTCCGTTTCCCACCACCTCATGGATGGCAATTTATCAGTAGTTTTTGGTTCACTAAGTAGATTATAAAAAAAGGAAATACCTTTCTTGGATGGGGAATTAGTACCATAGTAGTGTATGCATCTCCTAAGAAGCGTTCCATCGCGCACACATATAGAGGCCAGATAGTGTCTTATTCTGAGGTATTTATAGAAGTCGCGAGCCGGAAGAGAGTATCGCTGACATAGAGCCTCAAATGGCAGCAGGCGGTCATTGTCATACAGACTGGCTATATATGAGACCCCCAAACTTGTCCAGTTGGACAAATGTATGTCTGGAAGGATGAGATCAAGAGTTGTTAGCGGTAACAATTTGAGTATAGATTTGTTATGGGATTGAGTCGGGGACTCAAGGGCATGCCAGACTCTCAAGGTCGCAGTCACAGTGTCTAAGAAAGATTTAGTGGGAGAACTATTTAGTAGGGAAGAACAGAGCAGAAGATTGAGGTCCGTAGTTAAGGAATCCCGTTCTATTTGAGACCATAATTTGTCTGGACGGGGAGTCCACCAGTATTTAGTCTGGTCCAGTAGGTTAGCTTTATAATATTTGGCAATGTCAGGGGCACCCATACCTGCATAGGCTGTGGGTGTACACAGTATTGATCTTGAGATTCTATGTTTCTTCCCATTCCAGATAAAGGTATCAATAGTGCTCTGGAGTTTCCTTAAATAGGAGGGGTATGGGAAGAGCCCGAAACAAGTATAAAATATGGGGGAGAACAAACATTTTGACCAGATTAATTCTACCCGCCCATGACACAGTGGAACGGTTCAGATCTTTGCAAAGGTCTGAAATCTTTAGCAGGAGTGGGTTAAAGTTAAGCTTAAAAAGGTTAGAACTAGGGGCTGATAGGATGATACCTAGGTATTGAAGGGTATTAGTGGGGGCCCAGACGAAAGGGGCTATGGAGCTAATGATACGTCTAATGGTAGTCGGGACATTTATAGCTAGCATTTGGGATTTGGAATGATTAATTCATCTTTTATTTATTTCATCGTTTATTTCATCTGTTAGGACCCGAGGGTGTTTCAACGATAGCTCTGCTCTCGCTGTTGTGGCTCTGGCCTGATCGGATTCTGGCATTTTCTCATGGGCATCTCCTGCTGTACTGGATCTGCTGTCCTGAGGGCTGGCTTTCATCATGTGTCTCAGTCGTGTCTTGTTGCATCCCAAATTCTGTAATCGGGGGTCAGTTTTGACATTGGTTATCCCACGTGGTTCTGCCAGTAGTCCGGCCTTCTGTTTGTCTGCTTTCGCTCTTTCCTGTTTGAGAGGGTACCTTGTAGGCTGACTGCTTTCTGCTTACAGGTGTTTCTTTTGGAACTTGTTCTAGTTCAGTGTTTTAGGCCTGAGTGCCTTGCTGGGGGGTCTCTGGTTTTAGCTCCTCTATCCTCCCTTGATCGTTTTGTCTTTGTTGTGGGTCTTTGCTGTAGCCTTTCAGTGCGGCATCCAGTGACTCAGGGTAATTGAGTCTGGTGTAATTGGTGCTACTGTCCTTGGCTCAGTGGGCTTAGAATTATCCTTCGATGATAATACCATCACCACCAGTAACCACACAAAACCCACCAGTGGCAATTCCTATGTACATTTTCACAGCTGCCACTATCCCAGATGGCTTAAAAATATCCCGAAAAGCCAATTCTGCAGATTGAAGCGAAACTGCTGCAATATCACAGACTTCACCACACAGAGCAAATTGCTTGCCAATAAATTCAAAGAGAAAGCCTATCCAGATACACTCGTCCACGATGCATACTCTACTTACCTACAGCCGCCCTCATCCAAAATAAAAAGACCGCCCTGAGCCTGTGGCAGAAACCAGATTAATTACCACATTCAACAGTAGCCACAATAAGATACAATGCATAATTCGTAAGAACTGGCATATTCCAAAGCAGGATCCTAAATTAGGCCCGTTCATTGCATCCAAACCAGCAGTCAGCCTTTAGAAAGGCCCGCAATCTCAAAAATAAAATAGCACCAAGTAAGTTACCAGCTGGAGACATTAGCCAGTTGACATCCGCGGTGTTAAACCCCCTTCCCATCCAGGCCAGTTTTCAGTTTTCCATTGTTCTCCCCCTTTTCAATCCGTCTGACATGGCCCCAATGTATACTGAGCTTCTAAATACATGCCCTTGTCCAGCAGCCCTGTCCCCAGTTTCAAACCCCCTTCCCATCCAGGCCATTTTTCAGTATTCAGCGCTGCGGTACTTTGACATTTATTCCGTCATGCAATGCTGTACTGAAATTAATTTTATACCATTTTTTAGGGACAGATAGAGCTTTCTTTTGGTGGTATTTAATCACCACTGGGGTTTTTATTTTTTACTATATTAAGGAAAAATTACCGAAATTAAAAAAAAACTGTTTCCCCTATATTAAATGATAAAACATTTATTATTACCCAATTTTTTTGTAAAATATAAAAGACGGGGTCACGTCGGGTAAAAAGACACCAAACATGTCAAGCCTTAAAATTGCGTGTGCGCGCAAAACCTCAAACGATAATACCCAAAATTGGCCATAGGCGACGTTTTAAAAGCTTTTACCGCTAATCAGTTTAGTGTTATCAGTGACTGCAATGCATTCTTAAACCAATTTTTAATTTATTTCTCTTTTTAATTATTTTATTATTCGCTCCTTTTTAATACAACCTCTAATGTTTTTAAACAAAGCACCCTTTTAAATAAAGTGACCTTCCCCCTTTTTTGATGATAATCAAATCAATAAATTTAGTTTTCCATTGTTCTCCCCCTTTTCAATCCGTCTGACATGGCCCCAATGTATACTGAGCTTCTAAATACATGCCCTTGTCCAGCAGCCCTGTCCCCAGTTTCAAACCGTGGGTTTGCCGCTTATTGCTTCTAGTTCCGCCCACCTGTTGTTTTTAAACCGGCAGATTCCCGCCACCGATATATTCTATCCGAGCTTGATAAAGAGGTGATACCTCAAACGCATTGCTCTTCTCCCCCCTCAATAACCTCCATCCCACCACCATCACGGATCTGATCGCCTGTCGGCATTCCCGCACACCGGCTCCCGTACACTGCTCCAGACAGAGACCGAGCACTGACAGCAGCTCAGCCTGCACCCAACACCGCTGAGTCTCGTTCATACAGCGGTGTCACGGACTGAGTCCCCACTCTGCTTCCCCTCTCCTCGCTCACAGCCTTTTCCTCCCTCCCGTGGACGAACTTCTTCAGGCAGCACACCAGCCAGATTCGGGCACACACCATGGGTATCCCCATCCTCCATACAGGCTGTCCCTCCTCTGGTCCCTGGAGCCACATGTAAGTGGCTATACAGAAAACATTTTTTGCTAGGGTCTGCCAAGTTAGTGCTCCATTGTTTTTGTGCCCTTTGTGTTCCTTTGTTGTTTTTGCATTCACAGGCTCTCCTCCTGTCTCCCAGGGCTGCATCTTTTAGTTAGCTATCCGTTCCTATCCGAGAGCGCTGTTTGTGTCTTTTTTTTCTTCATTTATTATTTGGTAGAACAGTCCTTGGAAAAATAACTGAAATCAATCGCTTCCTGTAACCATCAATGAGTTTCTTACACCTCTCTACAGGAATTTTGGACCACTCTTCTCTCGCCAACTGCTCCAGGTCTCCCAGGGTTCCTTTCTCCAACTGCTGTTTTGAGATCTCTCCACAGGTGCTCCTATGGGATTTAGATTTTGTTCATTGCTGGCCATCCAGTACTCTCCAGCGCTTTGTCTGAAACCATTTCTGGGTGCTTTTTGACATGTGCTTTGGGTCATTGTCCTGCTGTAAGACCCATGACCTCTGACGGAGGCCCAACTTTCTGACACTGGACCCTACATTGCACCCCAGAATTCTTTGGTAGTGTTCAGATTTCATAATGCTATGCACACAGTCAAGACATCCAGTGCCTGAAGCAGCAAAGCAACCCCAAAACATCAGTGAACCTCCACCATGTTTGACTGAAGGGACTGTATTTTTTTTTTTTCTTTAAAGGCCTCATTTCTTTTTCTTTCTGTCTTCTCTCTGGGCATTACCAAAAAGCTATAATTGTGTTCCGTCTGTCTACAGCACGTTCTCCCAAAAGGATTTTGGCTTCCTCCGGTAAGTTTTGGCAAACTCCAATCTGGCTTTTTTGTTTGTGTCAGCAGTGGGGTGCTCCTGGGTCCATAGCGTCCCTTTTCATTCAGATGGCGACGTATAGTGCGAGCTGACAGTTGTATCCTGTGCCTGAGGGTCAGCTTGACTTTATCTGGAAGTTGATCGAGGGTCTTTATCCACCATTTGAACAATCCTTTGTTGCAATCCTTGATCAATTGTTCTCTTTCATCCACGTCCAGGGACGACAAAGGGATTTGAAACCCGTATGAGCTCTATGTGGGTCAGATTGCTGGCGGATTGAAAAGTAAAAGTCCCTAATTTGCAAATAGAGCAGCCAGCTATCTGGTCGGCGTCCACCTTCCGCAGTGAGAGAGGTCATGGATTTCAGTCCTGTGGAGGTAAGAGCTGTATACAGAAAGGAAGGTGTGTCCGAAGACCATTGGAAAAGGGACGATTGAGAGCATCCAGGTGGAAAATTAGGATTTTTCAGGATAGGGGTCATGGGGCCATCAAAGGATGATATATGCCAAAACCTGACTAACCTGTCCCAAATGGCTACGAGGGGAGGCACTGCAAACTGTAAAGGGAGTGCACGAGGTCTAGAGGAAAGGGCAATCCAACAAAGGGAAGAGATTGGCACCTCCAGCAGCGAGCTCTCCAATTGGACCCATTCCTTGTGGGAAGAATTATGAATGGTATCCAGGATTCTCGTTCAATGAGAAGCCATATAATAGTATTCAATATGCGTTAGTCCAACAACTCCACTCCGCTTGGGGCGAGTCATAGCTAAGACGTGCTCTCTTGCTCCTCCAAACATACCTAAGCAAACCCAGTTTAAGGGATGGAAAAAAGGATCTAGGTAAAGCCATTGGGGCGGCTTGGAACAGATACAGCAGTCATGGTAGAATGTCCATTTTATATAAAGCCATGCGGCCACAGCATGAATGGGATTTTGATGGCCAGAATTTGAGTTTCTGGGAGATAGAAGTCAATCGTTGTTTATAATTCGAATCATATAGGAGTTCCAGGCAGAAGGGCAAGAGAATACCCAAATATTTGAGGGCCTCTGTCTGACACATGAGGGGGTAAGCTGTCTGTATCCGGGGCGACCTCACGCTGCTCCAAGGTGACCTTTAATGCTTTGGTTTTGTGCGTATTCACTTTAAAGTTGCTCAGTGAGCCAAAGGTGTGAAATTCCTGTAGCAGTATGGGAAAGGCTTCACTAGGATTGGAGACCTATAGCAGGAGGTCGTCCGCAAACAGGCCTAGTTTGAATTCTCGGTGGCCTAGTCTCAGTCCCGAATATGGGGGTTATTTCTGATTGCTATCGCCACGCGTTCTATAGCGAGTATGTAGGGAGAGCGGGCAACCCTGTTGCGTACCATTACGGACTTGGAAAGAATCAGGATGCCATTGATCCTAATTCCGGCTGAGGGTTTATCATAAAGGGCCACAATTTTAGTGAGTAATGTTGAGGGGATGCCTATCTAGACAAGGGTTTCAAAGAGAAAAGGCCAGCTCAGTCTATCGAAAGCTTTTTCAGCATCAACTTACGAGCCCGTCTATGCCTGATAGATCTAGCCAGTAGTTTTCCACATTTGTCACCAAATTTGTGAAAGGTGCCGAGAGTTGCATCTCGATAGCGTGTTTAGGACAGGGACATAAGTCTCGAGTTCAGAACATTTGTCTGATAGTATCTGAAGCGTCACATACTCTGGTTTGGATTTATGAATCCATTCTAAATCACGGATGTCCGACAGGAGAGACGTGACTCGTGGTGATTTGGCCTTTTTGTGACAGGCTCCATGCTTAATCAAAATGCCTCTCAAAAAACACTTCAACGCCTCCCACTGGATAGGGGGAGAAGTGGGGTCCTGAGCGTGGACAGATTGGAAAGAGCGTATGTTCTCCTGTATATCAGAAATCATGACAGGGTCACGCAGCAGGATCTCATTCAACCTCCACGTGGGTAACAGTTTAAAGGTATCAGGCACAGACAAAGAAAAGCTGGAAGTGGTCGGACCATAATTTAGGGCCGATATGAGATTTTGGGCTCCCACTAAGGGAATGGGAGAAGAAGTCATCTATACGACTGTAAGTGTTGTGTACAGGGGAGTAAAAAGTATAGTCCTTGTGGTAGGTTGTAAGGTCCTCCAAAGATTGACAAGATGCAATTTGTGTAATCGGGATTTAATGGCAGAGAAGGAGAAGCAAGTGGAAAAAAGTGGCAAGTAGATTAAAAAAAACAGTGAATGATAAAATTGTACATAACCTAACAGGAGGGAAAAACCCATAAGTATGTGCACTGCGAGTCCCAGAACCATTGGGTAGGTGCGGTGAACCATACCTATGGGGGTAATCACAACATGGTGTCCCTGCCGACCCGAAACATGTCGGTTCACACATAACTTTGTGAATATCAAGAAATATCAACTTCTGCAACAACATAAGTAGCATAAACTAGACGTGCAATACGCCGAGCATAAGCAATAACAGGGTAAGGTAATAGGAAACCTATGACCGGAGGTAGTGGATCAATGGTCCATTGTGGCAGACCACA
This sequence comes from Nanorana parkeri, assembly GCF_000935625.1. NCBI lineage: Eukaryota > Metazoa > Chordata > Amphibia > Anura > Dicroglossidae > Nanorana > Nanorana parkeri. Next base: position 340,254 of record NW_017307609.1, read on the forward strand.
AAGGAGTCTGAGCAAGCACCATTGGTAAGCACCGAAGTGCGCGGAAATAAGACACAGATAACAAACAACCTGGTGAGGAGTGCAGTAGAATTCCCAGCCTGACATCCTGGGAAAACTACACCCTCAAGGCAGGTAGTCCCGGGCAGTGTACATCCAGGTGCAAAGTTATTCCAAAAGGGAAGTAGAAAACGGAATCACCAAGGAAACAGTGATATGGCAGGAGAAGCAGGTGTTGAGCGGCGATCTCTGCGGGGCTTCGGAGGAACCAGTACCCAATAACTACTTAGTGGTACGAAAGGTTGTAATTGTAGATCTGGGTCCAGTGACCCAAAGAGGGCATGGGTATACCCATGGCAGCAGTGAAGGTCTCCAAATCTGAACCAGAGTGGAGGATATGAAAACATCCGTTGTGTCTAGCCAAAAGGGTATCCCCAGCGATAGGATATATTTGCCTCCTGTAAGGCTCTGGTTAAGGGGCATAGGCACTGGCGGAACTACCAGGGTCACAGCGTTCGTGATCAGGCCCCGCCGTTCTGCCTGTTGGGGAGGGCCCCAGGGAGGAAGAAGAGGGCCCGCACACAATCATCCTGATTTGGGTGCGGCCTGGCCTGGCACTAGCTTGCCCGAGGCTATGCATCAGCCTGCTCTGACGCAACAAAGCTTGTGCGAGCAGGGCAGTGAGAGGGAGGGGGTCATCGGCGCCAGTGCCGAAGCTGGGTGGGACAGGGGGAGCATGTGCCGCGCCACTCCAGAAATGGGGCGGGGGGGATTTAATAATATTACCTGGCTGCCGGCTCCCTCCCTCTCTCCCACCGCTCTGGGTGCACTGACAGGGCCAGCTCTGCACCTGAGGGCTCTAGGAAGTAGGGGGAGGGGTCTGGGAGCGCTGTCAGGCAGAGACCCTGCAGAGCCCTGCTGAGACCTCCCACATCCCTGCTGAGAACGCCCGCGTCCCTGTGGAGACCGCTGACACCCCCATATTAACCACCTTAGGAAAGAGCTGCTGAGTGTCTTCCTACTGGGAGTTGTAGTCTCAGGAGGCAATGTCGGCACCTTGGTGGTTAACGGCCCCCCCAAGTAGTGGAACGCCAGGGCCCAGTCGCAACTACGACTCTGGTAGTTCCACCATTTGGGGGTGCCCGGACAGGAGGAAGAGGGCCCTGTTAACCGCCTCAGTTCCCAGCATGCAGCAAGCCAACTCTCCGCTGC
>NW_017307609.1:341474-343560 GCF_000935625.1 Nanorana parkeri
GGTCATGGTTTCTTCCACCGGGGCGCTGATGTTTCTAGTTACGCCTCTGGGCGTAGGGCTCTACACTTGGTGAAGGTGCGTCTGGAAAGATCCGGAATAGGGATATATGAGCACCGTCAAAGTCCAGGGAACCCATAGTCTGAGCTTTGTAAAGGATCTCAGATTTAAGGCCAAAAAAAGTGTACATCACGGGGTTGTGCGTTTGTTGGGTCTGCGGAATCCTGGGGTGCGGTGGGCCTGGTCAATCTCAATGTGTTCTGTCACCAGCCTACTCAGGATAGTGTTGAAAATACCTGTGACACAGGCCTGCAAAGCGGCATCGCCAGTGGCTTCAGGTAAGCCCCTTATCCTGATGTTATTGCGGCGGCTTGGAGAGTGTTGTGACCCATCTGGCGAGGTTGAGGGTGAGGTAGGATCGGTTCTGGCTGTGATATATTCAGGTCGACTGCGGGAGCTCTAGCAGACACATCTGCTCACAGGCAGTGCGCCACGCCCCTAAACATTGAACTTTAATGGCATCCCAGTCTTAGTCCGTAGAGTTCAATATTGAGTCTAGGGGAATGTTTGACCATTCTTTCAGTAGTGCATTTGTGAGGTTAGGTACTGATGTTGGAGGAGAAGGCCTGGCTCACAGTCTCTGCTCTAATTCATCCCAAAGGTGTTCTATCGGGTTGAGGTCAGGACTCTGTGCAGGCCAGTCAAGTTCCTCCACCCCAAACTCGCTCATCCATGTCTTTATGGACCTTGCTTTGTGCACTAGTGCGCAGTCATTTTGGAACTGGAAGGGGCCATCTCCAAACTGTGCCCACAAAGTTGGGAGCATAAGTCAATAGCTACAGACCAAAATGTCTTGGTATGCTGATGCCTTAAGAGTTCCCTTCACTGGAACTAAGGGGCCAAGCCCAACCCCTGAAAAACAACCCCACACCATAATCCCCCTTCACCAAACTTTACACTTGGCACAATGCAATTCAGGCAAGTACCAGTCTCCTGGCAACCTCCAAGGTCTGTAGCTATTGACTCTGCAGACGGATGATGACTTCTGTGCGCTTCAGCATGCGCTGACCCCGCTCTGTCATTTTATGTGACCTACCATTTCGTGGATGAGTTGCTATTGTTCCCAGTTGCTTCCAGTTGACCGTGGAATATTTAGTAGCAAGGAAATTTCACGGATGGACTTATAGCACAGGTGGCAACCTATCACGGTACCACGCTTGGATGCCCTGAGCTCCTGAGAGCGACCCATTCTTTCACAAATGTTTGTCGAAGCAGTCTGCATGCCTAGGTGCTTGATTTTATACACCTGTGGCCACGGAGGTGATTGGAACACCTGAATCTAATGATTTGGAGGGATATCCCGATACTTTTGCCAATATTGTGTGTGTGTTTTTTATATATATATATATATATATATATAAATTTATATATATAAAAAGGGGCATAGGCACTGGCGGAACTACCAGGGTCACAGCGTTCGTGATCAGGCCCCGCCGTTCTGCCTGTTGGGGAGGGCCCCAGGGAGGAAGAAGAGGGCCCGCACACAATCATCCTGATTTGGGTGCGGCCTGGCCTGGCACTAGCTTGCCCGAGGCTATGCATCAGCCTGCTCTGACGCAACAAAGCTTGTGCGAGCAGGGCAGTGAGAGGGAGGGGGTCATCGGCGCCAGTGCCGAAGCTGGGTGGGACAGGGGGAGCATGTGCCGCGCCACTCCAGAAATGGGGCGGGGGGGATTTAATAATATTACCTGGCTGCCGGCTCCCTCCCTCTCTCCCACCGCTCTGGGTGCACTGACAGGGCCAGCTCTGCACCTGAGGGCTCTAGGAAGTAGGGGGAGGGGTCGGGGAGCGCTGTCAGGCAGAGACCCTGCAGAGCCCTGCTGAGACCTCCCACATCCCTGCTGAGAACGCCCGCGTCCCTGTGGAGACCGCTGACACCCCCATATTAACCACCTTAGGAAAGAGCTGCTGAGTGTCTTCCTACTGGGAGTTGTAGTCTCAGGAGGCAATGTCGGCACCTTGGTGGTTAACGGCCCCCCCAAGTAGTGGAACGCCAGGGCCCAGTCGCAACTACGACTCTGGTAGTTCC
>NW_017307609.1:343662-362484 GCF_000935625.1 Nanorana parkeri
GGGGCGGGTCATGGTTTCTTGCACCAGGGCACTGATGTTTCTAGTTACGCCTCTGGGCGTAGGGCTCTACACTTGGTGAAGGTGCGTCTGGAAAGATCCGGAATAGGGATATATGAGCACCGTCAAAGTCCAGGGAACCCATAGTCTGAGCTTTGTAAAGGATCTCAGATTTAAGGCCAAAAAAAGTGTACATCACGGGGTTGTGCGTTTGTTGGGTCTGCGGAATCCTGGGGTGCGGTGGGCCTGGTCAATCTCAATGTGTTCTGTCACCAGCCTACTCAGGATAGTGTTGAAAATACCTGTGACACAGGCCTGCAAAGCGGCATCGCCAGTGGCTTCAGGTAAGCCCCTTATCCTGATGTTATTGCGGCGGCTTGGAGAGTGTTGTGACCCATCTGGCGAGGTTGAGGGTGAGGTAGGATCGGTTCTGGCTGTGATATATTCAGGTCGACTGCGGGAGCTCTAGCAGACACATCTGCTCACAGGCAGTGCGCCACGCCCCTAAACATTGAACTTTAATGGCATCCCAGTCTTAGTCCGTAGAGTTCAATATTGAGTCTAGGGGAATGTTTGACCATTCTTTCAGTAGTGCATTTGTGAGGTTAGGTACTGATGTTGGAGGAGAAGGCCTGGCTCACAGTCTCTGCTCTAATTCATCCCAAAGGTGTTCTATCGGGTTGAGGTCAGGACTCTGTGCAGGCCAGTCAAGTTCCTCCACCCCAAACTCGCTCATCCATGTCTTTATGGACCTTGCTTTGTGCACTAGTGCGCAGTCATTTTGGAACTGGAAGGGGCCATCTCCAAACTGTGCCCACAAAGTTGGGAGCATAAGTCAATAGCTACAGACCAAAATGTCTTGGTATGCTGATGCCTTAAGAGTTCCCTTCACTGGAACTAAGGGGCCAAGCCCAACCCCTGAAAAACAACCCCACACCATAATCCCCCTTCACCAAACTTTACACTTGGCACAATGCAATTCAGGCAAGTACCAGTCTCCTGGCAACCTCCAAGGTCTGTAGCTATTGACTCTGCAGACGGATGATGACTTCTGTGCGCTTCAGCATGCGCTGACCCCGCTCTGTCATTTTATGTGACCTACCATTTCGTGGATGAGTTGCTATTGTTCCCAGTTGCTTCCAGTTGACCGTGGAATATTTAGTAGCAAGGAAATTTCACGGATGGACTTATAGCACAGGTGGCAACCTATCACGGTACCACGCTTGGATGCCCTGAGCTCCTGAGAGCGACCCATTCTTTCACAAATGTTTGTCGAAGCAGTCTGCATGCCTAGGTGCTTGATTTTATACACCTGTGGCCACGGAGGTGATTGGAACACCTGAATCTAATGATTTGGAGGGATATCCCGATACTTTTGCACAGAAATTTTCTGACCTGTTCAAGAAACTTTTGGACGATTTCTTAAGGGACTGTAATATACAGGGGTACGGGTACTCCTAGAATGAGATCCTAATAGGTTGGACTTGATGGACTAATGTCTTTATTCAACCTCAAATACTATGTAACTATGTAACTATGCTCAACAAAACATAATGCCTAATCTAAAACTTAACCAATGAAGTGAAGAACAAAAGAAAATCTGTAGTGTTTACTAACTTGTTAATGTGTTTAATTATAATTTAGTGTATGTTTAAATTTCTTTATCGAGAAAGAGATGTTTAATTGCTATATGTTTGAAATTACCAAGTGAAAAGGAGGCATGTTGTTACTAGATCGGGATACAACAGAATTATAGTTATTCAAGCCATTCTCGCCAATGTACAAAGTTTATTTTTTTTCCATATAGATAAATATACATCTGGTTTTTATATTTTTAGTAATGCAAATGAATTGTCAACTGAAGACATGGGTAAATTGATTCCTGGCTTTCAGTTTAAACATTTTCACGCTTCCAATGTAGACTAAATTATAAAATAATTCATTTTTAGTGATTGTACACCAATGCTACAATGTTGTTCCATGTTAATGCTATATAATTATGTTACGTCGTATATAATTTCAATGATATGAGTATTTTGCTTGTTGCTAGTCCATTTGTTAAATAACTTTTAGACCAGGGAAGTTGATCAATGGATTTGAAGAGATGCTTTTAAATGTAGTCCTATAATATGATATATTTTAATGAAAGGTGAGAAAAGAGCCTAAGCATTGTATGCTAATAACTCCAGGTTTATGAGAATTTAGTAAGATTTTCTTTAGAAACTGATCTATTCCAGTGTTTAATATTTTTGTCTTTTTTCGAATCGGGTAAAGATCAGCTAACAATTTAATTGGCTCTTTCAAGACTATCAAGCTTAGATTATTATTATCCAAGAACAAAAAGTATTATTTTGAGAGTCTTCAATTGTAATACCTGAAATGCAGTTATTGGCTCTATTTGATTCATGTTCTACAGCAAAAATTAGCAATGGACAATATTGCCTGGCTCGGGCATGACAGCTGAGGTTATTCAATCCACAAAACCAAACTTAGTTAACATGTGTTCCAGATAACCAAATAGGATTCTAGGGGATGCCATTTCAGCATGGACCTTTTGGAGCAGTGAATACATTTTTTAAAATTAGGAATATAGGATAAGGTTTAGCATATTCACAATGCTGCATTTTGTTTTTGCTGGGCTGTGAGATGAAGAGCATCAGGGTGAAGGATTCCATCAAACTTAAAGTGGGACAATAAGCAAAAAAAAAAAATATGTATAAGATATAGTTTGTCAATTATATTAACATACCAGTTTTTGTTTTCCTCAGTTCTTGCTGTAACATAGTTTTGTTACCTGTTGTTCCTGCCAGAATATCTGTAATTGTTCCACTTCCTTTAATAGGACAAGCTGCCCAGCTAAAGTAGCCATAAAGAACAAAATTTAACTCGCTGCTTAAAATGTGTTAGCTGAATTAAGCTTAAAACTCTGATTTTTCTTTTTAATAATCCAGATCAAACGAATATACACTATATTACCAAAAGTATTGGGGCGCCTGCCTTTACACGCACATGAACTTTAATGGCATCTCGGTCTTAGTCCGTAGGATTCAATATTGAGTTGGCCCACCCTTTACAGCTATAACAGCTTCAACTCTTCTGGGAAGGCTGCCCACAAGCTTTAGGAGTGTGTCTATGGGAATGTTTGACCATTCTTCCAGAAGTGCATTTGTGAGGTCGGGCACTGATGTTGTACGAGAAGGCCTGACTCGCAGTCTCCGCTCTAATTCATCCTAACGGTGTTCTATCGAGTTGAGGTCAGGACTCTGTACAGGTTCCTGTCAAGTTCCTCCACCCCAAACTCGCTCATCCATGTCTTTATGGACCTTGCTTTCTGCACTGGTGCGCAGTCATATTGGAACAGGAAGTGGCCATCCTCAAACTGTTCCCACAAAGTTGGGAGCGTGAAATTGTCCAAAATGTCTTGGTATGCTGATGCCTTAAGAGTTTCCTTCACTGGAACTAAGGGGTCAAGCCCAACCCCTGAAAAACAACCCAAAACCATAATCCCCCCCACCAAACTTTACACTTGGGGCATTCAGGCACGTACCGTGGCAACCGCCAAACCCAGGCGCGTCCATCGGATTGCCAGAGAATAAAAGCATGATTCATCACTCCAGAGAACACATCTCCACTTCTCTAGGGTCCAGTGGTGGCGTGCTTTACGCCACTGCATTGTACTTGGTGATTTAAGGCTTAGATGTAGCTGCTCGGCCATGGAAAACCCATTCCATGAAGCTCTCTATGCACTGTTGTTGTGCCAATCTAAAGGCCACACGAAGTTTGGAGGTCTGTAGCTATTGACTCTGCAGACAGTTGGCGAATTCTGCACGCTGTGTGCTTCAGCATGCGCTGACATCGCCCTGTCATTTTATGTGGCCTACCACTTCGTGGATGAGTTGCTGTTGTTCCCAGTTGCATGGAAGTACCTAAAGGAGATGATTCAGTTACTGATGCATAGAGAAGGGTTACAACTCTTATCAGTTTATTTTTTTTTACTGTCTGTGTCATTTTGGGGTGATTTCCCTTTCACTTCCTGCACCAGAGACGTAAAAGGTGGTCAGAGAAAACCTCCTAAAGTAAGGGGAATTACCATCTTAGACAGTTGTCCTTGGAACTAGGTGTCCCTATTGGAACATTTCCCCTTACCTCTTGTTCTGGGGACAACACAAACATTTTAGATTTCACCTTATACTATGCATCTTTGCTCCCTTACAAATAAATTCATTTGTAAATTACAGTACACAACAATAGATATGTTTATTTTTGTACACACTAAAACAAATTAGGGATAGGGAGTAAGCACTCATCACCTCTATATGTATAAAAATAAAACATGACATCGAATCTAACCTTTTCCCACTCTGTCCAAAACTAAAAAAAAAAAAAAAAGTTACTTTATTTTTAGTATTTGGGTGGAAAATTTCTTAAGCCAAGTTACATTTAGTGAAAGCGTTCTTTTGTTGTAGCACTGAAATGAACAACAATCTCTGGTTGGATACTTAACCCCTTCGTGACGGGAGACGTACACTGTACGTCCAGCCACAAAGGGACCAAATGACTTGTCACGTACACTGTACGTGACGAGTTATTATGAATCAATGAACTGTGTTATAGGACATAAGACACTTGGTGAGTCACATGACCAGTTCAATTCATGCTTCTCTATTTCTTCCATCTGTTTCAACATGACAGCTGACTTGGACAATAGCATGGCATTTCCATTAAAACTGTATATGTTTCTTTTGTGAAACATACATATGGTTAGGGGAAGAGTGGTGACATTTTGGTTGATTGCAGTTTATTTACATAGCATATGGCAAAATATGTTTACTTAATTTAATTATTTAGAACATGTTTCTTTGTTGACCCACACGGCAAACTACACCTACAGAACTCCACACTAAACTGATAATCCCAGCCCATCTCATTCATAAAGATCGGGCCATAGTGTGTAGCCTGCAAAGCCCCATGACATTCTCTTTGTTCAATGGAGCAGAGAGAACTCTGTAAGTGAAGGATCTTTGACAGGTCACAAGAACATACTCTCCTCCTGGGTTTTTTTCCGTGCTTTATTAATGCAAAGTGCCTGCTTTTCTTTAAAGCAGTGGTATGACTGCAATGCAAGCATACTACTGCTTTTTTTTTTTAAAGGGCCTATAGTTATTTCTTCATCTTGGCCTAAACATAGACAGGATGAAGCTGACTTACTTTACACCATATTGGTGAACTAAATCAGCTAGATTCTGGAAAAAGATCATGCATTTGTTCACTAATATGATTATCATTGCAAAACCAGATGTGAAAGATAGGTAGTGCATAGCAAAGCTAATGGCAAACACTTCTCAAATTGAGTAATGATTTTCTGAGGATGTTTTTTTTAATCAACTGATCTTTGTGCCTTTTATCAAAGGGCATAGTTAAGCTGTCCCTGACAGCATATAAAAGAACCATTTAAGGGTTTACTAAAATGTTAACAATATATACATACATACAATATGTACAATATATACATTTCCAACTATAGTATATGCAAACAAGATAACTAGGTTATATTTACTATATGTTGTCAAGTTTACAATAGCTTGGAAAGAGACAAATATGAAATTGAAACATCAATGCTCTTTGTACCATCACCATTTGTGCAGTTAAGATTTAGCATTCTATAACCTTCTCTGGCCACAACATATTATTTCTTGCTATTAATGTGGAGCTAATAACAAGGAACTTATTGTCAGCATGATTATGTTTCCTCAAAAATCCATTTTACATACATGAAGCTTACAACTAGTTTACTGTGATCCGGAGAATTTGATCATACTGTTCTCCAGACACCTGTTCCCTGTAAGAGGGGGACACTGCTATACACAATAGTAATTGACAGTGCTCACTGGGAAGCTAAATCTGGCACCTGAGCTCACAAAGCTATGCTTAAATTATGTTCTAGCCACATGCTGCACAAAAAAATGCCCACTCCTGTTTCCCACCCCTCTGTAAATGTATCACTTTATGCTAGGTCATTGCCAACTAACTGCAGTTTTCACACAATCATACAAGTTCAAAAATGAGAGCTGTGTTCATTTTAGGAAGAGTTCCTAGCATGTGGGTATACTTAGTTTATATACTCATCTGTGTAGTTCATTCTTAGGGTACAGACTAGTGACAGTTTTGCCAAGCCATCTGCTTCTTTTGCTGCCAGCCCATCTGTTCCACCTCCTGCCAGGCTTCTTCCATCAAATGCTGCTCTGGACTTTCATCTGTCCTCTCTCAGCTCTGTGGAGTGTGCAGTGCTATTGCTTTCTTTTGGGAAATGCCAGATGCTTGGCTGCTGTCCTAAGAATGAAGCCGCTATTTTGGCTCGACTTAGTATGCAAACATTTGGCCATGTAATCGTCTAAGCTGCACTACATATCTCCCAAAAAATTGAGTTAACCAGTGCAGTACCAAGAGTGTACAAACAATGCCATGGCTATAAAGTGTGCTGCATAGAGCATGTGGATATAAGCATAATCACTGATATAGAAACAATATAAAGATCTACAGGATAGTTGAAGGCACATTTCAAATGTATCTTTTGTTTAGGTGTGCAAAGGGTTAGTCTATTATTTAGGTGAATGTTCCTTTTTGTACAATAAAGCCCTGCATGCAAACAAAATAATTAATACTTGTCTTGCTGCCAACACTACAGTGCTCTGTGGTTGCTTGTGCCTATTCCACTGTCACTACAGTTTTCAGGCAGATATGCAAAGAGAGACCAGGTGTGACATTCCCAGAAGTGTTGAATGCAGAAGATTTATTTAGTGTGCTTAGCTTTTCAAGAGTGAAGGGTTTTGTTCAATACAAGAAGTTACAAGGACACTGCATTTTTGCGAAGATCAACAGGTATTTTCTGTACTTGCTGAAATGTTCTTAGCCTGAACATTGAAAATGAATGCAGCCTCCGCATCCATGGACTACGGTAGTAAACTGCTATATATTTTTCCTCTTGAGTTTACATATCCTTAAAGCCTCTTCTCTTAGGTTTCTTCATCAACTTCCATAATAATAGAACTGATTGCGTGTTTATTAAACTACTTTTCAACAAATTTAAAGTGACACTAAACTCAGGAGTTAAAACTTAAAAATTAATTGAAGAACCTTAACTATTAACAAAAATGTATGTTATTAGTACATCATTCAGCTGTAGATCCTCAAATCATCTCTAAATTCATGCTGAAACTGTCCTTCCTTCTGGAGGATTGCTACTTTTGTTCCCAATAGTCTCTGTGTGTGTTGTAGAGTAGCCACCACTCCAAGCTCGCTCCCGTGATGGACTACAATCTCAATACAAATTAGCTGGCCATACCCTAGATTTCCGAACGAAAGATCTTTACCACCTGATAATGCCATCAGAGACTTTGCGAATGTCAAATTTTAGTTTTATTTTAAGATTCAATTTTGAAATGAATGGAGTTTCCCGAATGAAAACTACATTCACTGTTACAATTTCATTCGTTCGAGAAAACATTTCCATCCTTCAACTTTTTCCGTCACTATGGTCGAAATCGATCGATTTGACCCCATCAATTAATAGAAAGTCAAGCTAAAGATCTTTTGTACGAAAATTATTTTGAAAATCGACTACTGTATGGCCATTTTTAATGTAGGGAACAAAAGTCATGAAGCATGCTATTCATCTTCTCATGTATCATAATCCATGACATTTTGAATATAAATTGTTTAAAAGAAATCTCTGGTGACTTCCAAGCTTTGGCTATGGTAATTTTAGCCACCAACAAAAAGAAAAAAAATTATCTATCCTGGGCTTTAGAAAGCCCCGGAATTGGACAATTCAACAATACATATTGGGCTTCTCTTGGAACACGAATACCCAGGGCATAAATTCCAAAAGGATCTAAGTTTAGGGCATTGCCACCATTTATGGTACATAGTACCAGGAGATATACAGCCCCTGAAACAAGCGGGAGACACATCCGGATTGATTTAAGCCAGCCGGGAAGGGACGAAATAACACCGGGACATTACTTTATAATTCGCTTCCATCAAAGATATATGAATCCTGAAAATACCAGAGAACAGCAGCGTTGCCAGACCTCCATAGGGATGTCAACTGCCAGATCTCGCTCCCATGCTAACATATAAGGTAATTTCACCTCCAATTCCACTAATTGGGAATAGATCAAGGATATACCACCCCTCTGGCCCTCATCCTCCAGACACCATCTCTCATATACCGTTGCTATCTCGATCTGGCATCTGTGAAGAAGCCAAAAAATGGCTTAATTGTCTAAATCGAAATAGTTCAGAATTCGGCATATGTAAAATATCCTGACAATACCCTAAAGTCAAAGGTCTACGTTCCCGAAAATACTGTCCCATATAACCGAGGAGTGAGAAAGCATCGGAGCTAAAACAGCCGGAGTCATCCACTTTAATTGATTAATAGTTAAGCCCGAGGCAGTTAGGGACTCCATCGAGACCAAATCTGGAAGATACACCCGATTATAAACTATAATATTGATATAAATTAGGAACCCCTAATCCTCCTGTTTAGATCTATACAATACCTTTTTTGGAAGCCTAGGTTGCTTATTGTCCCAAATAAATTGAAATATACATGATTGGAATTTCAAGAGATCAGGCCTATACATAGCAATAGGTAACGCTCGAAAATAATATAACATTTTTGGGAGAAGAGTCATTTTTATAGCATTAATACGACCCATCCAAGATAGAGTATACAACTTCCATGTGGACAAGTCCTCCCTTAGCTGCCGAAATAAGGGGATATAGTTTTTACTATGCAATTGGGCAAAATATGCTGTAAGCTTAATTCCCAGATATTGAATAGCATCGCCTGCCCAATTCAATGCAAAATGTTCCATCAATGTGGACCATATGTCTTGAGGGAGGTTTACATTAAGGGAGGTTTACATTAAGGGCAAGAGATTTAGATGTATTAACCCATAGTCCAGATAACTTAGAAAAATGGTTCAATAGTTTCAGCACATTTGGTAACGTTGTCAAAGGAGAGGTAATAAACAACAAGTCGTCAGCAAAAAGAGCACATTTATGTTCTTGGGAACCACAGAATATTCCTCTAATATCTATATTTTCACGTATGGCGATCGCCAAATGTTAAATCGCCAACGCGGAAAGAGCGGGCATCCCTGCCTAGTGCCCTGAAATATTGGAATGGTCTCAGAGATATCCCTGCATTTTTATTTGAGCAGATGGATGATCGTACAATACCCTCGATATACCTATAAAATATGGACCAAATCCCCATCTTTCCAACAAATGGAATACATAATCCCAGGATACCGAATCGAAAGCCTTCTGGAGGTCGATAGACAGAAACATACCATACTAAACGGGACTCCCGCCCCATCGTGAATGCAATAGCGTCATCATGTCAATTGCCCTTCTAATTGCCCTTCGCTTTTGTACCCTTACTTTAAAACCTAATAAATACTATTGAAATAGAAATACTATGCTTTAATTTTCTATAGATTTTGTAGTAAACCAACAACAGGACAATTATTTTTTTTAACTGCTCAAAGACTTGATGCAGTTCTAAAATGGCACTTGAATCAAGTGGGAATGCACACATAGGAGCATTTCTAGCTTATGAGCCAGCAGGATCCCAATGCTAAATGCCAAGAGCCAATGAGGTAGCTGCTGACCACAGGAATCCTTAATGAGAAATATCCAAGATTGATTGATATCTGCTTCTTCCCACAGCTAACAGCTATCCTAGTGCTGAGGGAGAGGCAGCAGGAAACAGCATCCCCGTTGTTGTTTTTTGTAGCAAAGAGAGCTGGAAAACATTTTACAATATATGTGTATGTATATATATATATATATATATATATATAATATATACACACATACACACTGTATATAGCTTGCCCATTTATTCTACACCATTGACTGCCTTGATACTATTCAGCTGCAATATTTTATATTCCCGTCTACGCTAATTCTTCTTTGTTTCCCATGGAGCATCAATTTCCTACAATTATCCAAAATAAATGATAAAAATATCAAGTTTAAAACATACTCACCTATGGCTGCCTTGGGAAAAAAACGTTATACCTTACTACCAGTGAAATAAGGACAATCCTTAATATACAGGTGAAACTCGAATAATTAGAATATCATGCAAAAGTAATTGCAGTAAGTGCTGCAAAAGGGGCCCAAACAAAGTACTGGGTACATATGCATGTTTGTACTTTTCAGAGGTCCGATATTGTTCTATGTACAATCCTTGTTTTATTGATTGCATGTAATAATCTACTTTTTTGAGGTTGTGGATTTGGGGTTCTTGTGGTTTTCATGAGCTGTAAGCCATAATCATCACAATTATGACAAATCACGGCTTGAATTATCTTGCTTTGCATGTAATGAGTCTATCTCATATATTAGTTTCACCTTTTTAAGTTGCATTAGTGAAATAAATGAACTTTGCACGATATTCTAATTATTCGAGTTTCACCTGTACATGTCAAACACCTAGTGGGTGGGAAATCCCACTTTTCTGCATCAGGCCATGTTGAGGTAGTTTCTAGAAATTAGTACATTATGCCACTTTTAAAAACAGTATGGGGCCTGCAATGTAATATCTCCTAAAGCAAAAAGCACTCCTTTGTTTTGGGTCATGCCATGCTCATTACAAATTCCCCAAGGTGCACCTGTATGATATTTCATTGCATTCAAAAAAATAAGTGAATATGGTGTGGGGTGTTTTTTTTTTTAAACTAGGCGGATTCCTACTTTTCTCAATTGTTTCATTTTGGGCTGGTTTTCAGGACTTCTTCCTTCAAAATGTTTTTATTTATAGTGTGGTGCCTTAAAGCTCTTCCTTAAGTAAACAAAATATTAAAGTCCATCACCAGCACTCTAAAGCCCTGGCAACTATTTTGAAAAAAATCATATATACCTGAAATCCAGGACTCTGCTGGCCAGTCTGGTGACTTCACAGGTCCTTCTCTTTTCCAGTGGCTGTTGATGAGTCTTACTTCTGCACCGAAAGACACTCAAATAAAGACATCATCCATGTCTTTATGGACCTTGCTTTATGCACTGGTGCGCAGTCATGTTGGAATAGGAAGGTGCCATCCCCAAACTGTTCCCACAAAGTTGGGAGCATGAAATTGTCCAAAATGTCTTGGTATGCTGATGCCTTAAGAGTTCCCTTCACTGGAACTAAAGGGCCAAGCCCAACCTCTGGAAAACAACCCCACACCATAATCCCCTCTCCACCAAAACTTTACACTTGGCACAATGAAGTCAGGCAAGTACTGTTCCCCTGGCAACCGCCAAACCCATTCTTTCACAAATGTTTGTAGAAGCAGTCTGCATGCCTAGGTGCTTGATTTTATACACCTGTGGCAATGGAGGTGATTGGAACACCTGAATCCAATGATTTGGAGGGGTGTCCCAATACGTTTGGCAATAAAGTGTGTGTGTATATATATATATATGTGTGTGTTTGTACTTTTGTGTACACACCCTAATGAAATAGGATGCGCACGCCTATGCGGCAGGGATTTTTTTCTCTACATTTAGCCCTGCTTCGGGTAAGCAGGGTTAAATATAGAGTGAGGGTGCTCTCTTGTACAAGTGATTTCAGCGGCTATAAAGCCGCTGAAATCACTTGTATGCAGCCTGCATGTCCGTCCCCCTCTTCCATTATCCTGCCCCCCGGCTGCCTCTCTCTGTGCCGTGGTTGTTCAGGGTCCCCGCCCTTCTTGGGGACCCAAGCCCATGGCAACTACCTTCAGGATGGAGAGCAGGGAGTAGAGCAGAGAACGTCTGACCACTGCTCTTCTCTGTGATCAGTGACACAGGACCGCTGTACTCGCAGCGCTCCTGTGTCAGCAGTCACAAACGGAGCTGTACAGAAAATAGAGCACATGTGTGCTGTATCTTCTGTACTGGAGGTCAGGCTCATAAAGCGAACCTGTCACCTCCGAATGCTATCACACAGGGGCTTGTTATCCCCTGTGTGATAGAAATAAAGTTAAGTGAAAAAAAGTAGAAAATAATAAAATTAAAATAAAATAAAAGTAAACAAAAATAATAAAATTAAAACGTGGTATAATAGGAAAATTGTTGAATCGCAAATGTTTGGTTTGTGAAGACAGATTTAATATCCAGACAATTGTGATGAATAAATTGCTTGAGTCTCTGCATATTGAATACGTCTGTATTATTATATTTAGTCTGTAAACCTTTTGTGGAAAGTTAATGGGGACTGCCAATGCTGACTGCCTTCTGAAAATGATTAGTTATCTGGGATGTTATGCTGACCCACTTGCTTCAGTAGGTTATGCTGTTTGATTTAGAACACATGTAAGTATGCAGATAGAGAAATTTAGAAACCCTTTCCAGCATACTTTAAATTCCAAGTATTGAATCCAGTGGATTAGCATTACAGCCAAGTCAAATGGCAGCCTCCATGTTTCTATTGCAACATTTCTCCTTAATAAGCAGTACCGATCCATACAGTGTTCAGCATAAATGAGTAAACCGCTTTGAACAGTAAGATTTTAAACAGTATCTCAGTCAACACAAGAACAATCTCCAAAATTTTGATAAAACCGAGTTTTATAGAGCAATTGTTTAGCTCATTACATGAAAGTAAGGTTAATAATATAACTTAGATGACAGCATCTTCAGTTTTATTCAAATTAGGTGAAGCAAACATGAATACACCTCACAACAAAAACTACTACATCTAGTATTTTGTGTGACCTCCATGATTGGCAAAATCTATCTTTTTCCATTCTTCAAGAATGACCTCTTTTAGAGCCCGGATGCTGGATGGAAAGTGATGCTCAACTTTTCTGTTGAATTCCCCATAGGTGTTCGATTGGGTTCAGATCAGGAGACATACTTGGCCACTGAATCACTTTCACCCTGTTCTTTAGAAATGCAACAGTGGCCTTAGATGTGTGCTTTGGATCATTGTCATGTTGGAAAAGTGCACGATGACCAAGGGCATGGAGTGATGGTAGCATGTTCTCTTTCAATATAGAGCAGTACATCTGTGAATTCATGATATCATCAATGAAATGCAGCTCTCCAACACCAGCAGCACTCATGCAGCACCACAGAAGGACACTGCCTCCACCATGTTTCACTGTAGGCACCATGCATTTTTCTTTGTACTCCTCACCTTTGCGACGCCATACAGTTTTGAAGCCATCAGTTCCAAAAACATTGATCTTGGTCTCATCACTCCGGAGTACAGAGTCCCAGTAGTCTTCTTCTTTTTCAGCATGAGCCCTGGCAACTTGTAGGTGGCTTTTTTGGGCTTTAGGAGAGGCTTCCTTCATGGAAGACACCCATGCATGCCATTCCTCTGCAGTGTGCGCTGTATTGTGTCACGGGAAACAATCACCCCAGTTTGGCTTTCTACTTGTTTAGCTAACTTGCATGGCGATTTTCTTCAACCATTTTCATCAGAAGACACTCCTGTTGAGGTGTTAACTTCTGTGGACGGCCTGGACGTCTCTGTGAGATGGTTGCAGTTTGTTCTTTGTTACATTTTTGTTTCAGTTTTGCTACAGTATTCTGACTGATAAGTAAAGCTTTGCTGATCTTCTTGTAGCCTTCACCTTTCTTGTGTAAAGAAATTATTTTCTTTCTCAGGCCTTGTGACATGTCTCTTTCATGTAATGCCATTGCTGACAGCATGAAATGGGAAGGGGTTTTCTTTAAGTAACACCCTTTTATAATCAACTGTCAGCTGGACACCTGTTTGATCATTGTACTCACCTGTAGTTGAATTCTTGTTAATTAGGATTTTGTTGTCTAAAATGTTTGCTTTGCTTTTGCTCAGTGACTTTCATTGGGGTGTATTTATATTTGCAACATGGTCTTGAATGAAGTTAGGGAAAATACTTTTTTGTGTGTGCAAATTAACAAATCTTGGTTGCAATCAATGGCCCGCATTTGTGGGAGTATTTTGTAGTATAGTGTCTTATAGAAAATGTTGATTCTGAAAGGAAAGTAAAGGTTTTCTGACAAATCTGTTGGGGTGTACTCATTTATGCTGAGCACTGTATGTAGAAAGTTTTACTGTAGACAAATGAAAATGAAAAAGAAAGCCATAATGTTCCAGCATCATCTGTAAATTAAACAGCCCTTTTAACCAGTTAGTATGCAGACTCAAATATCCTCCATGTTTGAAATACAATGGTAGTGGATACTGTAACAGTGGTAGATTATACTGTTATGCTGAACAGTACAGGTGAAACTCGAATAATTAGAATATCGTGCAAAGTTCATTTATTTAACTAATGCAACTTAAAAGGTGAAACTAATATATGAGATAGACTCATTACATGCAAAGCAAGATAGTTCAAGCTGTGATTTGTCATAATTGTGATGATTATGGCTTACAGCTCATGAAAACCCCAAGAACCCCAAATCCACAATCTCAAAAAATTAGAGTATTTCATGCAATCAATAAAACAAGGATTGTACATAGAACAATATCGGACCTCTGAAAAGTACAAGCATGCATATGTACTCAGTACTTGATTTGGGCCCCTTTTGCAGCAATTACTGCAATTACTTTTGCACAATATTCTAATCGAGTTTCACCTGTATTGTCAAAACCATACACTCAGTTCTGTTTTTTCCAAGCTTGTTGTTTTGTAACTCACTTCAATCTGACAAAAAGATGTCACAGTGACAGGATTCAGGGAATGAGTTTAGCTACTGGGATACATCATTGAGGGGCATGCAGCACACATCATGGCAGCTTGTTAATCTACTTGTACTATGCCCATGATGCTGAGGCTCCAAGGCTCTTGTGTTGACTGATTTTATCTTCAGGGCATTGTTACTGGCAACATCTCATGAGCACAGACAGCTTGATTTTGGAGAGATGCTCTATGTTGCTGAAAGACTGGTGGGTAACAGCTGTCACTCTGGAGTGAAAACCGTTAGTGACACTATAGTAGCCAAGCAGATATTTATCATTATACCTTTCAGATTATCGTGATACATTCCAAGCTTATGTAAATCTCCTTATGATGGGTTATCATACTTAAACTGCTGTATAAGTAGTAAAGCATGTTATATTAAGAATTTTCAGAAAAATAATTATTTAATGGTGCAGAGGCCCAAGGCAGTCTCAAAAATAGTGCCTTGAGCTAATTATAACTGAGCTGTTTTTGCCGCATTGCTAAATATTTTTTTCATATGCATAAATTATGAAAAAAATCTGATGGAATATTTGATGTTTTTTGCTACGTATGTGATGGTTGAAATATAACTGATATTAATATAAGTAATAATAAATGAAATATTATGTGCAAACAGCAGAAAAATAGACATATATAGAAATGAAATATCTTTTAATAGTAAGAAAGCCTGTAGCTAGGTATGGAAGCGTTACAGTAAATCAAAGTATCTCAAATTATAAGACTATCTAGCAGACACACCAAGGTTTGCAAAAATATACCAGCCATATCATTCCTAAACCAATCCTTTTCACTGAGCCATGTTTTTAAAAGACTTATAATGGGTACCTACTAGTTCACACAAACCGCTTAGGATACACTTATTGGGATTTTCTTTCTAAAAACATTTAGCAGAATACATTTTGGCCTAACTTTATGAAGAAATTTGATTTTATTTGATATTTTGTATAACAAAAAGTAGCAAATATAATTTTTCCCCACAATTTTTGGTCTTTTTTCATTTATATAAAAAAAATTAATTTAAAAAAACCCAGCGGTGATCAAATAGCACCAAAAGAAAGCTCTATTTGTGTAAAAAAAATGAGGCGCCCGGGACAAAGTCTTTCATTAGCTCTCCCCGCCCCACCACAAATCAATCCATAGTTCAATTCTCTAAACCAACTTTTCCCTTGCATATGTTTTCCCCTCCTGATCCCAAATCACCTCATTCTTCAGTGCTGCTTTGTAATTTAGGAGCCACTTCTGGGCTTGCTTCAATTGACTTGAGTAATTTCAAGCCTACACTCCATGGTGGTTCAGGAGGGGTGCTGCTGCTGCAGCAAAAGAAGAGAGCACAGAAGTGGGCCTAAAGCCACTGATCCACCATGGAGGCCCACCACATAGCAATATGATGGTGGCCTGATGTCTCCAGGTTCTCAGGAGGGCTGTGCAGGGTCTCAGGATGGCTGTGTGGAGTCTCAGGAATGCTGTATGGGATCTCAGGTGGGCTGTGCAGAGTTTCAGGTGGGCTGGGGGGGTCTCAAGTTTGGCTCCGTGGATTATTATTAATGTTTTTGTTTTCGTTTTTTTTTACTTTTTATCAGTTTTTTTATCATTTTAATTTAATTTACTTTTTTTTCACTTAACTTTATTGCTATCACACAGGGGATAACAAGTTCCTGTGTGATAGCATTCAGAGGTGACAGGTTATCTTTACGAGCCTGCCCTCCAGTACAGACCCTGGACATAGGAAAGCAGTGGACTTAGACAGTGGACTAAAAACAGAAGTATACTCACAGATAATACAAGCCCTCCCTAGCCCCTGCCAGCTCTGTCTCCGTGCAGCCTTCTGATCCTGGTCACTGGAAGGACACCCTGCCTCCTGCAGAGCCCCCACTGAGGCATGTGCAGATCCTCCAGGGCCAGGCAGGCACATGTACGTCTGAAGGGATGCCGGGGATGTCATGTTTGATAAAGCACGGGCGTCAGTGAAATACATTCAGCTCTGCTCCAGCCGTCACTGATGTTTTATCAAACAGGACGTCCCCGGCATCTCTTTAGACGGGCATGTTCCATGCTCATCTCTGGATGTTCTTCAGACCGGTGTTGAATACTGTTGCCCAGGAGCACGTGCCCCCCCTCGCTACGCCACTGCCAGGATACTCTGGAGGGGGTTTGAACCCCAGTATGCCCCCCTTATCTACGCCCCTGGATGGACTACGGTGTCACATTTACTGTAGTTTACCAATTAGTATTGCAATTGTAGTCCATCCTGGGAGTGAGCTTGGAGTGGTGGCTACTTTACAACACTATGGGGTGGCTACTTTAAACGACCATGGGCAACAAAAGTAGCCACCCTCCAGAAGGAAAGACAAGGGTCAGCAGGAATTCAGAGATGATTTGAGGATCTAAAGCCAAGTGATACACAAATACGATAAATTTTTGTTAATAGTTTAAGGTACTTGAATGCATTTTTAAGATTTAACTCTTGAGATGAGTTTTACGTAAAGCTAAATCTGTTTTTTGGCTTTAATTCTCTTTTGGACAGGAGTACTAATGATGACATAATTAGATAACATCTCAACCTAGACAAAGTCACTTAAGAGCTGTTTCTAATAATTAAAAAGGTACAGGTTTTTTTGTTGGTTTTTTCAAACTCTACCATCCTGTATATTGTGACATATCAGGAATGTATTCATGATAAGGCTACGGAGAGGCTCTATTTAAGATTGTAATATAGAGGATATCAAGTTATTCATGCTATAGATTTTTGTTTTAAAATTATTTGCACATATTTCTGAATAAATATTAGGTCATTGGAGTATGTTAGATTTTTTAAAAGTTAGGTCAGCTGAAAATTATTGCATTGTCTTATAATGTTTTGCCTTTTTTTTCTCTCAGATAAGCAAAATGAAGTATTGATTAATACAATGAACATTTAATAACTTACAAACTACAATAAATTATTAATGGTTAAACTTAAATTCTGTGTAGCTGAAATGGTTAAAGTTGAGTACAGTGGGAGTGAGAAAAGCTTGCCGATACCAAAAATATGTGCATAATTCCAGATGATTCACATAATATATTCAAATATGCAGGATAAAAGGGAAAACGACCCATCTCTAATTTAAGCTGGTTTCGGCTCCTACTGTGCAGTATATTCACTGCACATTCACTGGGGAGTTATTTGCTGCATTTATAAATCAAATAAACAAGTTTGCACTAAACCAAATTAATATGAACCATGTAATCAAATACAAACATCAGTACCAAGTCCAATCAGATGTCTAGATGCTTCCAAACTGCTGTTTTAGACATACTGCATGTACTAATAATGTTCTTCATCTTCAATGGCTAAATACACTGAGTGGCCAGATTATTATGACCACCTGACGTTTGTAGGCAAACTAGCTATAATTTCGCGCTGAAGTTGCTAGCGGGCCAGACCATTATAAATAGGGAAGCAGGTAGTTTACCATGACAGTAGAAGTGTTTTTTTCTGAAGATATGTGTAATCATCGATTTAGCAGCCTTTGAACGTGGGATGATTGTTGGGGCTCAGAGCCATGGAGCGAGTATCAGCAAAACAGCAGAACTCGTTAAATGTTCAAGAGCAGCTGTTAAAGTGTTTAAAGACTGGACTGTCAGCCGAAAACCTGGGTCTGAACGTGCGAATTGTGGCCGTCAGCGACTAGTCAATGTTAGGGCAGAACGGAGAGTGGCAAGACCGGTACAAGACAACAGAAGGGCAACAGTGCATCAAATTACTGCAGATCTTAATCAGGGATCCTCTCAAATGATCTCTGAACGCACTGTTCGCCGTACACTGCATCGTATGGGATATGGAAGCCAAAGGCCTGTTCGAACACCTTTGCTGTCTGCAGTTAACAAGATAAAACATCTCCAATTCACACAGGAACACAAGGATTGAACAGTCGAGCATTGGAAAAAAGTAATGTGGTCCGATGAATCACGTTTCCAGTTGCATCATGCAGATGGCAGAATGAGAATTTGGCGGAAACGGCATGAAAGCATGCACCCCACATGCATGAGTACAACCCTTCAAGCTGGTGGGGGAAGTGTTATGGTTTGGGGCATGTTTTCCTGGCATGATTTGGGCCCTTTAATT